>NC_137832.1:2701881-2856881 GCF_963921795.1 Nannobrachium achirus
GCCCCCAGTGTTTTATGTGTAGGAGTACATGAAGGATTTGATCCCGGTGGTCGGGGGCGATCATGTTTTGGGACGAGCAGCGCATTTTGTACCCTCATCTCAACAGTGCAGCAAAAAAAGGTTGAAAAAATAAATGAAAATAAAAAGAATTAAAAACCGTTAATTAACCGGTTAATGCCGTCGGCTAACCGGTTAGGAGAAAAAACGTTAGTGACATCCCTAGTTCCACCCATAGACTGTAAAAAAATATGGACAGTGGAAAGCCATTGCGCAAATGAAGCTTTTTTGGCCGTTGTACAGGTGCCGCCATCATTGTATAAATAAGCGTTCATTGGTAGAAATGGTACCATCTCGAATGCTATTGGCTGCCAACGGTCACGTGCAACCACAGGGATACATGGGACAATGTCTTGAGCTTGCCGAAAATAAAGCACACAAAGAAGAATCATCACAAGCCTATGATCACAAGCCCCTCCTACAGCATACCCTGTTTTAACATCAATTATAACATAAATTGGACCATATTTTCACAAAACGCATATTATTGTGATAGAAACGAGGCTTTAAACTATAGCGACAGGAACCATAAAGTATTTATGACAATGTTTATTAAGGTAAGAAAATCAAATGTAAAATTTTGGGGGAAATAAATGGAATCCTATGGAGAACATGTTGCTTCTGGTACCAGAACAGCACAGCTAGCGGCCAAACATAGGAACTTTTAGTTCCGTGTTTGCTTCATTTTAAATGGGGACAACTGGACATTATTGGGATTGATGGCTCAGGTGTGGGACTGCTTTGCTAGCTTGTTGGACAAGCGGGCCACACCCTCACGTGACAGAGTAAAAACTAGGTGGGCGGCGCACCTTGTCGTAGGAGACGTCGTCGAACATCTCACGGATCTGGGTGGGGTTCTCCACGGGCGTGGACACCGGGTGGGAGGAGCTTAGAGAGTCCACCTCCATGGCCTCGAAGCACTTCCCCAGGAAGAAGTCGTCCTGGGTGAGGAAACAGAAAGGAAACATCATGTATTAAAGTCATTCATTAATCTAGTGTTAGAAACCAGCACAGATCCATCTCACCTTCACATCGCTATAGAGCAGGGGTGGGCAACTTTGATGATGGAGAGGGCCACTATATTTCCACCTTCACTCCAGAGGGCCACATTGCATATTGTCCTACTTTGTCATTCTGGTACAAAAGAAGCAAAAATAGCAGATCTACAAGCTCAAAACGCATGGCAGCGCGATGCGTTTTGAGCTTGTAGATTGGCTATTTTTGTTTCTTTTGAATTGGAATCCTGAATAATTATTTGTTATTTTTTAATTGGAATCCTGAAATGTAACATTTTTAATTTCAAACACATTTAGTTATATATTCATGTTGACTCTATGAACCTAAATACAAATACCTACATTGGACATAAAAAAATAAATTTTAATACTACTATACTAGTCATTAAGCTACTAATATAGACTGACTGAATTAAAGCAGGTCATGTTTGGAATTGTAACAGCTGAAATCAATAATATATCAGTATTCCGGTATTAACCAGCGGGCCGCATTAAGTGAAGGTGAGGGCTGCATGTGGCCCCCCGACCGCCAGTTGCCCATGTAGGGGCTGTTAAGTCTGACATCATTTTGTAGGCAGAGGAGAACTTTTGGGGCCAAAAGGCCCCAGCGCCTGTGAATCTTTTTATTATTTTTACTATTTACTAATTTTTCTTCTCTTTGTTGTTGACAGGAAAGTGGTAGAATTACACTTTAGTCGTTATTTTTGTCTCGGATCTGTTGAAATAGCGAGGGACAGATATTGACAATAAATCTGCTTGGACTACAAAATGATGTCACAGCTTAAAAGCCCCTATCCAGCAGGATAATATCAGGATACTGATATGATATATTATTGATTTCAGCTGTTACAATTCCAAACATGCAAACATGACCCGCTTTAATTACTTATATTAGTAGTGTTAATATGGTAGTCTTTTTATGTCCAATTTAGTGAGTGTGGAAATATAGTGGTCCTCTGGAGTGAGTGTGGAAATATAGTGGTCCTCTGGAGTGAGTGTGGACATATAGTGGTCCTCTGGAGTGAGTGTGGACATATAGTGGTCCTCTCCATCATCAAAGTTGCCCACCCCTGATATAGAGTGTTTGTTCAGTAACAGGGGTCTCTACGTCCCTTCAGCTCTTTAACAAACGTAAAATACATCTTCACTTTCACTACCTTTAAGTGAGGGGATACATTGTGCAGGAGCCATGTGAGCCTTTCAGATATAAGCCTGGCGTTTTATTATGGCCGTATGGTTTACAGTTACACACTAATAGGTTCAGTGGAGACAAGGTGAGGTGATGCTGTGATTTCTCACCACTTGCAGCTCTGGGTAGACGGCGCGGATGGAGACGAACTCCATGAACTTGGCGAATCCCTCGTTGAGCCAGAGGTCGTTCCACCACTCCATGGTCACCAGGTTCCCAAACCACTGAGGACACAGCAGGGTTAGGGTTAACCACTGGGGACACAGCAGGGATAGGGTTAACCATGGGGACATGGAGGACAGCAGAACCAACCATAAAATGACTTGGCTTAGCCAGGCTTAAAGATGAGGTGTCATGATTTTTTCCCCCCTCTAAAACATGATTATCAGCTATTGGTTGTCATGGTGGGTGGTGACCTAGCTGAAGTTAGCCACACCCATGTGTGTTGGGTGAATGGTAAAAGGGGAGGGGTTGATTCTATGATGTAATTGTATTGGTGTTTTTGGACCGGCACTTTTGACCCATAAGGTAGAAACCTCAAATACAGAGAAAATACATAATTGCTCAAAACAACCACACCAGGGGGTCTAATGAATGAAGTACTATGGCACCACCTCTTTAAGGGGAACACACACCGGCAGTGGACGGCGCGCATCAAAAGTAAAACAAGCCCTTTGTACACAGATGCGTTTTTTTTTTCGCACGGAAAAAACGGACAATTTCATTTTTTAAAGAAAACAATGATTCTCTATGACCTCATGCACACCGGCTCCGAATTTGCCATGCGGCAGGTGGCTGCGGCTGTGCGTTTTTTTCCCGATCGAACCCAGTTCGATTCGTGCGTCTTGTCGCATGCGGTGAAAACTCATTGACTCCTTTTATGACTCCTTTTGGGATCCGCAGTGTGGATTCCGCACAGCCTTGCACACCAAATCCAATGCGTTTTAATCAAGCAGCAAACGGAAAGAAACATAACGGCCCTGTGTGCAAAGCCCTTTACACCTAGTAAGAGTGAGTTAAGAGCTACAATCTATTTAGGTTTGTTTCGCTGGGGGATGTAAACAGACCTGAACTTTATGATGTAACTTCCCTTAAATGCAGCACTTCCACCACAACGCACAGCGCAGGTCCTCCCCAGCATGAGTTCTACTGGATCTCTTCTCAGTCCCTCCCTAACATTTTAGACTCGTTTTTATTTGTTGACCAAATTGTCAACATATTTAGTCTTAGTCAGTAAAAAAGGAACATATTTCTCTTCTGAGTAATGTTGCCCAACACTGGTGATGGACAGTTTACCTGGTGGCAGTGGCTCAGGGGTAGAGTTGCCACCTTAGAACCAAAGGGTTCCCAGTTCGATCCCGGGCTCCCCCAGAGTTAGTGTGGAAGAGTCCTTGAGCAAGACTCTGAACCCCTAACTGCTCCTGATGAGCAGGTTGGTGCTGCACATGGTTTCCTCTGACATCGGTGTGTGTATGTATATGTGTGTGTGTGTGTGTGTGTGTGTGTGTGAATGGGTGAATGTAATGCACAATCTCAGTAAAGCAGCTTGGAGATCTGCTATTTTTGAAATAAATCTTTGAATATTTCAAATCCTTCTAAGGTTTTTTGAAAAACCTATGTTTCTAGTCAGTGGTGCTCAAGCTTTTTCATGTGAAGAACTCCCCCCCCCTCCCCCCCAATTTGGCCACGGACCCCCATCTCAAAATATTTAATGCCAGGGACCCCCCAGAAGCAAAATTTGAGTTACAAATGTTCGCTTAAAAAAAAAAAAGATTTAAAAACATTTTCACGACTTTTCAAAAATGGTTAAAGTATAAAATAATGAAGGCCCCTCCATCTTGGGCCCTAGTAACTCAGTCCCACTTTTCCCCCCCTTGTGACGCCCCTGAGCTTACCTGGTGGGCCAGCTCGTTACCATAGTTACCACAGCGTACCTGGTGGGCCAGCTCGTGGGCTATCACCATGGTGATGCCCAGCTTGTCGGAGGCTGAAGACTTGTCGGGGTGGAAGAGCAGGCCGTCCTCTCGGTACGTGGTCAGACCCCAGTTCTCCATCGCTCCTGACTGGAAGTCTGGGATGGCGGCCAGGTCTGCACCAGACAAATAGGAGTTGGAACAAACTGAAGTTCGGGAGGCGGAGAAACACACCTTAACTCCGCCCCATGCCATCTACCTGGCACCTAGCTCCGCCCCCATGCCACCTACCTGGCACCTAGCTCCGCCCTCATGCCACCTACCTGGCCCTGTTTGTACTCACACAAACCTAGAATAGAATAGAAGTCTGCCAGGTCTGCTGGAGACAAACAGCCAGTGAACACCAACACAGACTGTGTACAGACACTCACACAGGGCTCCTCAAAGTGCGGGCCGTGGTGCAAGTACAGGGCCGGTGCCAGAATACTTTGATATTATTTGTAATTTTTCATTATCACTTTAGTTTAACCATATCCTTCTAGTAAAACGCACTGTGCTTGGTGCGTTCCTTTTCCATCCACACTAAATCTCTTGAAATGACATGAAGACATGCCCTAAAGTAAACCTATGTACCGTATATGTAATGCTCTAATGCTCTAGTCTATATCTGTTTTTTTTTTGTGAGGGAATGCAGGATGGTGTGTACCTTGTTTCGGTAGAGGATAAGGAATATCAAAGTATTCATCGTAGAAGTCCAGCAGTTTGACAGCAGCGTCCAGAGCGAAGGAGGTCTGTGAGATCTTCTCTGGTACCGAGTAGACCGAGATCTGATGAGAGTAGAGAGATCAATATTACTGATCATTTACGCTGACACATAAAATATGTTGAAGCAAAGATATGAGTTGCAAAGGTTTGCTTTGAAAATGATATATTCAAAGATTTGCACACATTTTCAGTTTTCATGATAAAAACAAAATAGCAGATCTACAAGCTCGCACCATGGCAATCAGTGCCATGCTGCGAGCTATATCTGCTTAAAATAATTCCAGGTATTAATAGTTTAGTTTGGAACGTTGTGATGACACATTCTACATTCTCCAGTAAGGAAATGGCATCATAGTCCCAGACTCACACAGTCAACCCATCCGTCCAAACGGATTGGTTGGAATTTGTTTTGAAAAAGAGGTCGCCTGCGTTTTTTTTTTTTTTCTTTCTTGCAATGAAATGAAACAGGTTTCTACTTTAAACTGAACGGAGCTGCCTTGGATCCTTTCAGAGTTCAGCACCGTATTTCTTCTCACTCTTTTGATTTCCACTGCTATGGAAACTAGAAAGATTTGTGTGTGGTTGTCGTGACGCGAGTCACACTAGCAAATTAATTCCAATTTCATCATCTGGGCCCCCCAAAATAATTTGGGGACCCCTCTGGGGGTCCCGACCCACAGGTTGAGAACCACTGGACTACAGTACCTTGACGCCACGCTGGGTGGTCTTGCTGACAGACAGGAAGTCAGAGATGATGAAGGCCACCAGGTAGGTGCTCATCTTGACGCTGGTGTCGAAGTAATCCTCCAGCAGGCCACCAGGGAGCGCTGTAGTTTTAACCTGCAGGGGGAAAGAGGAGGTCGTTAGCCTGTGGCTCGGTTCTGTTCTGTTTTACACATGTAGAGAACACAGATGATTGGAGAAGCCGATGGGCTTGTCTGAGGACCACGTAGAGAGAGATGTGGCGATGTCTGGTATGTACCGTGGGTATGTTGGACAGGGCAATATAAGGCTCTGGTACAGTGGGTAGTGGGTACCTACCACAGGCATGTTGGACAGGGATATATAAGGCTCTGGTACAGTGGGTAGTGGGTACCTACCACAGGCATGTTGGACAGGGCTATATAAGGCTCTGGTACAGTAGGTAGTGGGTACCTACCACAGGCATGTTGGACAGGGCTATATAAGGCTCTGGTACAGTAGGTAGTGGGTACCTACCACAGGCATGTTGGACAGGGCTATATAAGGCTCTGGTACAGTAGGTAGTGGGTACCTACCACAGGCATGTTGGACAGGGCTATATAAGGCTCTGGTACAGTAGGTAGTGGGTACCTACCACAGGCATGTTGGACAGGGATATATAAGGCTCTGGTACAGTGGGTAGTGGGTACCTACCACAGGCATGTTGGACAGGGCTATATAAGGCTCTGGTACAGTGGGTAGTGGGTACCTACCACGGGCATGTTGGACAGGGCTATATAAGGCTCTGGTACAGTGGGTAGTGGGTACCTACCACAGGCATGTTGGACAGGGCTATATAAGGCTCTGGTACAGTGGGTAGTGGGTACCTACCACAGGCATGTTGGACAGGGCTATATAAGGCTCTGGTACAGTGGGTAGTGGGTACCTACCACAGGCATGTTGGACAGGGCTATGTGGCGAGGCTCTCGTACAATCTGGACGGTGAAGTTGGCTTTGAAGGCAGGCTCGTCGAAGCAGGGGAACGCTGCACGGGCGCTGGTGGGCTCAAACTGAGTGGACGCCAGAACCCTGTTGCATGAACATAACACACAATGAACTGCATGGGCTGCAACTGTTACAGTAACGCACTAATCCATTGGATTGACTATCAAAATAAAAATCAAACCTCGGTTCGAAGTGAAGCGGTGAATTTTTATTCTATGTGTTATAGAGCTATGAAATCTGTATTCTAGATCTATACATTCTGTGTTCTAGATCTATACTTTCTATGTGCTTTAGTTCTATATTTCTTTAGATTTGTTTAGATTCTATGTGTTCTGAATGAAAGAATGATTTTGTCTGGAGAGCCAAATTGTCATGTGAAGCTTGACCAATCCTCAATTCTTCATTCTGGACTGGACATGCACGGGACATGTACGGGACAAAGCTATACCTTGGAAGCCTATGCACGGGACATGTACGGGACAGACAAAGCTATACCTTGGAAGCGCTTCAAAAATGAATGCCTCAACTCTTAGTGCTCGTCAGGGTTGGGGGGTCTCCAGTTAAAATATGATTATTTTGGGGGTCACGGCCTGAAAAGGTTGAGAACCACTGGCCTACCTGACGTCACCGGTGCTGGTGCGGTAGCTGCTCCTGTAGAAGCCGTGGAGGCTGTCAGACAGGTTTGCGTGGAAGTGGATCTCCAGATCGTAGGCCCGTCCTGCTCTCAGCGGGGCGTCTGACAGCAGGGCCAGCTGCTGGTGAGGCCCGTGCTCCAGGACCCTCAGGGGCCCCAGGTTCTGAGGGGCCCCGGCCCCGGGCCCCGGGTTCTGGGGGGCCCCGGCGGCCCAGAGCAGAGCCTCCGTGATCGTCATGCTGTGGCCGTGCAGAACCACGAAGTCGGTATCCTCATGAACCTGGAAGTTAGAGATATAGAATACCATTCATGCATTTAGCAGACGCTCTTAATCCAGAGCAACTTACAATAAGCAAGATAATGCATCAATACATCAACATCAATACATCAAATGAAATGAAATAGTAGGCAAATCTAAGTAAAACAGGTAGACCAAGCACATATTCAGTAAAAACGTCATAACAAATTATAACATAAATGTTTTTAAATGCTATCTAAATTACATGTATGGTCATTGAGGGTAGGCGAGTGCTACGGTAAAGTGCTATGGGCTAAAGGTGGAGTCTGAAGAGGTGAGTGTTCAGGCCACGGTGGAAGCTAGGGAGTGAGTCTGTAGTTCTAATGGAAGCTAGGGAGTGAGTCTGTAGTTCTAATGGAAGCTAGGGAGTGAGTCTGTAGTTCTAATGGAAGCTAGGGAGTGAGTCTGTAGTTCTAATGGAAGCTAGGGAGTGAGTCTGTAGTTCTAATGGAAGCTAGGGAGTGAGTCTGTAGTTCTAATGGAAGCTAGGGAGTGAGTCTGTAGTTCTAATGGAAGCTAGGGAGTGAGTCTGTAGTTCTAATGGAAGCTAGGGAGTGAGTCTGTTGTTCTAATGGAAGCTAGGGAGTGAGTCTGTAGTTCTAATGGAAGCTAGGGAGTGAGTCTGTAGTTCTAATGGAAGCTAGGGAGTGAGTCTGTAGTTCTAATGGAAGCTAGGGAGTGAGTCTGTAGTTCTAATGGAAGCTAGGGAGTGAGTCTGTAGTTCTAATGGAAGCTAGGGAGTGAGTCTGTAGTTCTAATGGAAGCTAGGGAGTGAGTCTGTAGTTCTAATGGAAGCTAGGGAGTGAGTCTGTTGTTCTAATGGAAGCTAGGGAGTGAGTCTGTTGTTCTAATGGAAGCTAGGGAGTGAGTCTGTAGTTCTAGTGGAAGCTAGGGAGTGAGTCTGTTGTTCTAATGGAAGCTAGGGAGTGAGTCTGTAGTTATAATAGAAGCTAGGGAGTGAGTCTGTAGTTATAATAGAAGCTAGGGAGTGAGTCTGTAGTTCTAATGGAAGCTAGGGAGTGAGTCTGTAGTTATAATAGAAGCTAGGGAGTGAGTCTGTAGTTCTAATGGAAGCTAGGGAGTGAGTCTGCAGTTCTAATGGAAGCTAGGGAGTGAGTCTGCAGTTCTAATGGAAGCTAGGGAGTGAGTCTGCAGTTCTAATGGAAGCTAGGGAGTGAGTCTGTAGTTCTAATGGAAGCTAGGGAGTGAGTCTGTAGTTATAATAGAAGCTAGGGAGTGAGTCTGCAGTTCTAATGGAAGCTAGGGAGTGAGTCTGCAGTTCTAATGGAAGCTAGGGAGTGAGTCTGCAGTTCTAATGGAAGCTAGGGAGTGAGTCTAGTTCTAATGGAAGCTAGGGAGTGAGTCTGTAGTTCTAAGTGCAACTGGGAGTTTATTCCACAGTTTGGGGGCCAGGAGGGAGAAGAGTCTAGGACGAGGGGAACGTTGTCCTGGGGTTTATAGCGAGGGTTCTGTCAGCATCCCTGTAAGAGAGGGCATGAAGCACAGTCTGTGCCGCGCTGTGAGCTTGTATATCTGCTACCTTGCACACATAAGGCTGAGTTATTTGTGCTTTGTTCAGAGCACACACCTGACAAAAGACCATTGATAAAAAATACAGATGATGATTGTTAAATGCGATGCATGTGAGTGTAACGGTCCCACCGAATGCATATTATGTCAGGAGATATAGTCGGCCTTTGGGTGTTTTAATGTTCTAATGTGGCTCCCTTTGAAAAAGGTTGGGACACCTCTGCCATCAGTGTTGGCTTCAAATGATTATATTTGGAAGAAAACTATCGTACACAGCCAACAAAGAGAAATCACATGTGTAAATAAGTAATTTCACAAAAATAAGAATGCGTATTTAGGGTGAGAAACAAGCTTCGTTGAGACTCCTAAGTGACGAACACGCATCACATATAAATGCTGCGTGGAGGCAGCCTGAAACTATACTGGAAAGATTTGACCGGTGATTTTAATGCCTCCGAGTACAGATCTGGGGTCAGATTGACTGATTTCCTGACTTATTTTGAGAACCAAAACGGATCAGCAGCCAGGGAATTCAGTAAATTCACACTCTTTTTGTGATATGCCAAAATTATGGTACATTTGGGCATTTTTTGAATTATTGATCGTACATCGTAGAGAGGGTGAAATGATCATATCATTATCGTACATCTGGCAACACCGCCTGGCAAAAAATAATGCTTGAAGAGGTTCCAGGTGGAATAATGCAAAGGTCTTCAACAGGGTGTCCGGGACCCCTAGGGGGTCCTCAGAGTCACTACAGGGGGTCCTCCAAATCTTTGTGTAATAGAAACCTTTTTTTTTAACCACTTGAATCTTAGTGTCCATATTCTGAGAACTGTAGCCAAAATAGAAGATCTATAAGCTACAAGCTCACAACGCCTCGCAGCGCGAAGAGGTTTGGCGTGGAGGGGAAAAAGAGCAGACTAAGTACAGAGTGAAAGGTCAAGTTTATTAAGTATTGACGGTTCAAGTGGTTAAATATCTGAAAACACAAATTGACATGAATCCAAAATACACCGATGATTGTTCTGTCAGTCAAACAATGAAACTATATGGAATCTATGATAAGGTTGTGGAGGTCCCTGCTTCATCTCTCTCTCGACTAAGGGGTCCCTGCTGGGGTTGAAGACCCCTGTCATAATGTGTTCTAACCTGCAGGTGGATGCGGACCACTCCGCTGTAGTCCAGCGTAGTGAGGTTGGGGTGGAGGCGGAGGGTGTAGTGAAGAGGGGACATCGTCCTGGGGAGCCTCATGTGGGGCCAGGGGAACGCAGGGGGGCCCGGAGGGGGGCTCGCAGGGGGCCCCCGAGAGGGCAGCTGGGCCCCTGAGGAGGGGGCCACCAGCAGCAGCATCATCACGGACAGGGAGATGGAGAGGGCTGCTGCCGACATGACCGAGTCTCCTTCACACCTGCAGGGGATTGCAACAAGAGTGCCATTTGTTTTTAAAGGTAGGGTAAGTAGGGCTGTCACAATTATTACATAATCGTCTAATCGTGATTTTTTGACATACTCGTGATTATTTTTCATAATCGTCATAATCGTTTCCATGTTGAAAAATGTTCATATATTTAAAAAAAAAAAGGTCAAAAATAGTGGAAATAGCAGATCTACAAGCTCACAACGTGTCGCATCGCGACGCGTTGTGAGCTTGTAGATCGGCTATTTCCACTATCAATGTTATTTTTTAAGTAGTAAGTTGTCAAATATGTCGGTAATGTATTTGTATATTTAGGTTATTTGTCATATCTACCATATGCAACTTCAAAGTCTAAAAGCCAAACAGAAATGTAATTATCAACGACAAATACACAATTAAATCGTTAATCGCCAATTATTTGAGTGACAATTAATCGTCATGTAAAATGTCATATCGTGACAGCCCTAAGGGTAAGTGGGGAAGTTTGCCTCCCCAGCAGACCAGGCAAGCAACAAGCCACGCCAAGAGAGCTAGCTTGCTCAGCGGAGCTAAAGTTGTGGTCGGATCTCTTGCAGGGTTGTGACAATATTGTGACAGTAATCATTACTATAGAGTGTTTGTTCAGTAACAGTGTACTGTTAAATAGCTCTATATTGTGACAGTAATCATTGCTATAGAGTGTTTGTTCAGTAACAGTGTTAAATAGCTCTATATTGTAACAGTAATCATTGCTATAGAGTGTTTGTTCAGTAACAGTGTTGAATAGCTCTATATTGTGACAGTAATCATTGCTATAGAGTGTTTGTTCAGTAACGGTGTTAAATAGCTCTATATTGTTACAGTAATCATTGATATAGAGTGTTATCCCAACATAGAGCTATTTAACACATATTTTAAAGAGCTATTTAACACGTATTTTAACCAAAGACAATCGCTTACCCTAGCTTTATGTCTCTGGTAAAACCCGCTGATCACAGATCTCTGCCTTCTGATGCTGAGTCTGTGGAGAAAGGTAGATTCAGTGAATGGTCTCTGACAGGGACGTGCTGGGCCCCTGATTCAGCCTGGGAAAAAGAGTTGGAGAGGCCCTCATTGCGCGCTATAGAGAGAGATTTCTCTCTAATAGCGCTGCTGTTACTCAAAGATTTGCCATTTCAGATCATGACAAGTGACAAGCCAGTGGGCCAATTATTGTAGCTACATGAGTTATATTTCGTCATTGTAGGGTGGAAACCTTGTATGTCCAAAACCGTTTGTTTTGTATTTATCATTTTAAAAATGATTTAAACTAGTGAAAACAGCCGATCTACAAGCACACAACGCCTCGCACCGCGAGGCGTTGTGTGCTTGTAGATCTGCTGTTTTCACTACTTTTGTGCAACAGCCTTGTATGATGAAGCAGGGCTTTGCTTTGCGAAAAAAAATTATACATTTGAAACTTGGAGATACGAGGTTTCTGTCTGACAGTGACGATTTACTTTGTTGGCCCCCAAAATGGAATTTAGGCCAACATTCTATTTTTATTTTTTTCCAAATGGCCGGCCTGGAACGGGAGTGAACCGGCAGTTCAGGAGTTGTCCCGCTTTTCCCAATGGCCAGCACGTCCCTGGTCTCTGAGGACATCAGATAAGAACATAGCTCACAGGCCTCTATATACTGTAAACCCACTGCTTTAAGAACAGATCTAACAGACCTACCGTATCTATACTGTAAACCCACTGCTTTAAGAACAGATCTAACAGACCTATCTATACTGTAAACACACTGCTTTAAGAACAGATCTAACAGACCTATCTATACTGTAAACACACTGCTTTAAGAATATATCTCACAGACCTATCTATACTGTAAACACACTGCTTTAAGAACAGATCTAACAGACCTATCTATACTGTAAACCTTTGAAGAGGCCACACAGGTGTTATTTTGAAGTCCAGGAGATGCTCAGATATCCTAAAATAGCTTCCAATTCACCGCTTCACTTCAAACAGAGGTTTGATTTTCAAAAGACGTTTCCATAATGAGTAGGCTACTTTCACTTTTGGTACTTTAAGTAGGCCTACATTTTGATGCCAATACTTTTGTACTTTTACTCAAGTAGGCCTACACATTGTGAATTCCAGACTTTTACTTGTAACAGACTATTTCTATATTCGAGTGCTGATACTTTTATTTGTAAGAAATGTTAGTACTTTTTTCCACCAGTTAGCCTATAGGCTATTATATAAATATAAACTTATATGAGCTGTACTATATTAGTTCTACTCACTATGTAGAAGTGGACAGTTATTACATACTTATAAACGTATTTATTGTATATACCGGTAGTTAGATTTTTTTGATTGATTGAGGTAGGCTATTTATTAGAAGTTTTGCATAGGAAAAGGTATACAGTTTCATGACAGTAGGCCTACAGTTCACTGGTACAAGGTCAACTAAAAGGAAACTCAGGTAAGACAATTAAGCTTATTTCCGTTGAGATCCTTCTATTGAGCTCAGATAACATTGAATGACAGACGGATAGAACACAGTAGGCTACTGTGCAGGGGATCTTCAGCAAAAAAGAAACACTACAAATGAACATTGTTCTGTAGCCCCACCGGACAGTTATTCTGTAAATATTAACTTACGGTATAAGAGCTGTATTATATAGTTCTATAGGTCTATACTCACCGTGTGGTGGACAGGACAGAAAGAGTGAAAGTGAAAGAACAAACTGACAGGAGAAACACTGCATCCTGGGAGGAAAGACACAATAACTGATCTACAAACCCACCATCAGCTACAACGTGTTGCCATGGAGACTGTGTGTTCAATATGAGGTTGTGGTGTTCATGTGTTCATGTGTTTACGCCATAGAGATAACATATACATAATAATATAGTTTACACATGCAGAACCTCGCTTCACCAGACTTTCCGCCTGGTCTCTATTACAAGTCAACCCAGTGTGATCCGGTCTTGAGCCCGCCTACTGTATCCGGTTATTTACACGAACACATACATGGAAGACAGACACCGTTTCCGTATCCGGTACATAAACCCAGACCGGATCAGCAACGTGCAGAGCAACTGGATCCCAGGAAGTGCACGGTGTCTCTGTGACATGATGCATGCTGCCACTAGATGGCGCCATTGAACTGCTTTGAGTTTACATGATGTATGGTGGACAACATGTGGCCCGAGGCCCCTAGCTGGACCCTGCGACTTCCTCAAAACCAGTGGTGTAAAGTATATAAGTAGATTTACTATTTAAAACTTAATAAACTAAATATTGGAGGAAAATAAAGAATGCTATTAATGCTTGGATATGATGTTCGCTTTCACCACCAACGCATGCTGGCTTTACTGGTTTACTTGATCTGCTTTGAGAAACTGGCAAATATAAATACATCATAATAAAAAAGTTATATTGAAAGAATCAAAAAATAACAAATGAATAAACAGCAGAAATAATAATAATAATAAGCCTGCTGTGAGCTGCATTGAGTGAAGGTGGGGGCCCCCTGGTAATGTATGCACTAGAACAGTGCATGGTTCCCCAAACTTTTAGCTTGTGATCCAAAAGAGAGATTAGCTATGTTTGCCCGGGACCCTAACTAGTGAAAATAGCACATCTATTGATTGATTGATTGATTGATTGATTGATTGATTGAAGACTATTAGAAGTTTGCATAGAAAAGGGTACAGTTTGACAGTACAGTTCACTGGTACAAGGTAAACTACAAGCTGTACATTGCTTTGAGCCATGTTGTGAGCTTGTAGATTTGATATTTTCACTATAGGCCTACTCCTTCAACTTGTTTCTAATTTATGGATTTTTTTTTTAGATTTTATTTATTCATGAAATTACTTTTATTAATCATAAAAAAGCTAGCTTTTTTAGGATTTTTTTTTTTCCAAAATGTTTAGAAATAATAATAATTTAAAAAAAAAATTAAACAATAAGGGACCCATCAAAATGCGATCTCGACCCACAGATGGGTCCCGACCCACTGATTGGGAAACTGCAAGATCCACGCCCACCGGACCCTGACGTCATCAGTGAGCGACTCGTGGTGGTGTTGTGCGTCTGCGCGCAGTGTGTAGGATTCATGAGTAGAAAGTAAACAAAGACCAGAAGATATAAATGTACAAATATATATATGTATTTGAACGGTAAACACCGTATATAGAGTTAGTCTAGATAGATATACAGATACAAATATAACGGAAAGGACCATAGAGGACACAAACAACACTGCAGTGTAAAGTAAACCCTTCCTCGGAGAAGCTGCTGCTCCAAACTGGTAAATGACAACAAAGACTATCCATGTATTTTATATTGTCTATCCTTACCTTTCTATTGTAAATACCATGTATTTTATATTGTCTATCCTTAACTTTCTATTGTAAATACCATATATTTTACATTGTGTTTTACTTAAATGGTTTCCTGTTGAAATAAGCTTAGTCTTTTCATGGATCTCCTTTTAGTAGACCTTGTACCAGTGAACTGTACCGTCATGAATCTGTACATTTTCCTATGCAAACTTCTAACAAAGCCTTCAATCAATCAATCTAACCACTGCTTGTCTGTCATTCAATGTTAAATGAGTAAGGACAACTTAGTTTTTTTTTTACAAGGGTTCATATTTTAGATTGTAATTAGAGAAAAGAAAAGACGAGTGTTAAAATGTTTTCATTTACTGCTTTCTATTGTTTTAGCCATTTTAAATATGTTGATTTCAGTGGTTGGGGCATGCGTACAAGTGGCTAAATGTGTATTTTAAGACACAATAAGCCCATTCCCAAGATGCACCGCCATATTTCATGGGCAGACTTAATTAGGGCTAGTGTTGTTACTGTAAAATAGTAACAAAGACATCGCCAGCTTATTGTGTCTAAAAAGACACATGTAAGCATGCCCCCACCCCACCCATTGAAAGCCGTAAATGAAAACATTTTTAACACTCATCTATTTGCTCTAATTACAATCTAACATATGAACCCATGTTTAAAAAAAAAAAAAAAAGAGAGAGAAAAGAAAAAAGTTTTCCTTCAATTGAAACAAGCCATAGGCTTTTTGGTGTTACTGTTTATCCTTTTAGTTGACCTTGTACCAGTGTACTGTCATGAAACTGTACCTTTCCTTAGCTGCAAATTGCAATACTCGATTTTTTTAATATGTTGAATCTAGGGTTGCAGTACCTCCCATAGGCAGACAATGCATCCAAACAGCCCCCCCCCCCTTTTTTTTGCTATCTGATTATATTAAACAATGTCAAACTCACCAATATTGCCGCTCTATGGAAAGATTGAATTATGCTCTTTCTGTCCCCAAAGTGTTTGTTTCATAAACATCCACCGTAGACATGCTATGAGTTACTTTCTGTCAAGAATCCGAGCAGACATGTTTTTTGTTGTTGTGTTGAACAGTTTGGAAGTGCTCGTCTTCAGTAATACAACGTCCCTCTGCCTCACGAGCGCTTCCAAACTCCAGCACTCCAGAAAAGATTATCACCTGAAAGGAATTTCTTGACAGAAAGTAGCTCATAACGTGTCTACGGTGGATTTTTCTGAAACAAAGACTTTGCAGATAGAAAGAGCATAATTCAAGCGTCCCATAGAGCCGCAATGTTGGTGAGCTCGACGTTGTTTAATACAATCAGATAGCAATCAAAAATAACAGTTTTGATGCATTGGCTGCCAATGGGAGGTATTGCAACCCTAGATTCAACATATTAAAACAACATAAGAAAACATCATAAGATTTTAGGCTACTAAATCTACAGTTGATTTCGTCAACTGAAATGTATTTTGGCAGGCCTTGATGGCATCGTAATGACTGATTTTACACTTGGTTGTGTGCTGAAAACAGCCGATCTACAAGCTCACAACGCGTCGCGCAGTGAGCTTGTAGATCGTCTGTTTTCAGCACGCAACACCTGTGAGCAACCAAACATAAAATGACTCTCTTCTCCACTAGTCCCTCCCTAACGTTTTAGTCTAGTTTATATTTTGTTGACGAAATTGTCAATATATTTAGTCTTAGTTTTAGCCATCACAGCTTAAGTTTTTATTTCGTTTTTATTTAGTTTTCGTCAGTGAAAAAAACATTTTTCGTCATAGTTTTAGTCGACGAAATCAACACTGGTGGGAGTGTATCTCTATCTCTTTATAGAATCATGTCAGATGTGTTTAACGTGGGGGTTTATCTCTATCTATCTCTTTATAGAATCATGTCAGATGTGTTTAACGTGGGGGTTTATCTCTATCTATCTCTATTAGAGTCATGTCTGACGTGGTGAACGTGGGGGTTTATCTCTATCTATCTCTCTATTAGAGTCATGTCTGACGTGGTGAACGTGGGGGTGAACCTGGACGCCTTCTCGGCCGCCATCAACTCCATCCAGGCCCTGCGATGCTCCGTCACCAGAGTGTTCTCCTCCCTGAAGGATGGCATGAAGAACCAGGACAGCCTGGAGGCCAGGGAGAAGACCTTTATTACTGAGTTCACTGAGCACCTGCAAGCTGTTAACAGAGACCTCAAGTATGTTATTATACTGTTAACATACATATAAATACTATTATAAAACCTAGTATTACTATAAATACTACTGGAGGCCAGGGAGGAGACCTTCATCACTCAGTTCACTGAACACCTGCAAGCTGTTAACAGAGACCTCAAGTATATAAATACATTACTATACAACTGTAATGTTAACACACATAAATACTACCATAAACCCTAACATAAATACTACTATTGCACGGCTTGTTTGAATGCTTGATTTTGATTGGTCAATTGCTGAAATCAGCGTGTTATTCCTTGATAACAGACCACCGCCTCATCAAAGGCTCAGAACACCTGCTGCACTCTGCACAGCGTGAATCTTGAGCCGTATCCAACATGTCAGCCATGTAAACAAACACACAGCGTCATTTACAACTAAATGTTGCGCTCAAGAATGTTTTAAAACAATATTTGAAATAGACAATGCAGTAACCAAATATGGATTCTATTTGATCAACACTTCCTTGTTTGCGTCGAGGTGACGTTGCGCTCTGCGGACGGTCAGTGCAACACTTTCACTTCTGTAAGCAAGGAAATATATATATATATATATGTTTTTTTACTTGGGTTAATGTATTAATTTTGCAATAAGCAGTATATCATCTCGCTCAGCAGTGTTTATGGAGTGATAGGAGCCCTTCAGGTTGATATGCCACCTCCGCTATCGCATCAGTGCCATATCAACCTGTCAGGCTCCTATCACTATATAATGATAATGATGTTATCCCTTACCTATTAACTCACCCACTGCATATGTCGAGTTTGACGAGCTATAGTTATGGGTCCACTCTGCTTATGACGAATATGACGAGTTATCAATTAGCTTTAATAACTATAAAACAAAAAAGTATGATCGCTGATTCGCCGTCCATAGCGCTCTATGGAAGCGCCCTATTCACAAAAAACGGATCTGGATGTTCCAGAACGGAAATGGGGGGGCGGGACAACGACGCCTGTATCCTGTCTGCCGAAATGTCATCCGGTTCAATGTTGTGCAACACCAGCGTGGCGCTCCGTCGGTTTCGCTTTGAGCGATGGAAGGCTGTAGTGCTTTGTTGCTTACCGTGCCTGGATCGTATTGTGAATGCAATCGGTGAACCATCGCGCAATGGATTCGCGCGCGCGCCCACGTTAAAGGTAGGCAAAATCCTGGCGGTGTGGACCATTAGAAGGGTCTTAAAAATAGCGGTGGGTGAGTTAACCTAGCATGGTCCATAGCGTTAGAAGGAGTTCTCCTTAACACACTATGTCACTGATGGTCCACTGCGCTGCAGGAAACACCACACACCTCTCGTCTGTTGTAAAAATAACAAATACAGTTTCGCTACTCACCAAAATAAAGGCGGTTTTAGGGAGTTGAAAGCCTACTTTACTTAGTGGCAACACTCTGAACCCCCCACCTCATGTCTAAAATACACTTTTTGGCCAGAGAAGAAAATATGTTTGGTGAAATGAACCTAGCGTCTGTCTAAACAGCATGCTATCTAAATAAACATTCTCTACCTGTGTACACCCGAAGAGACTGTGTTCAAGGTTCAAGGTTATACTTTATTGTCACATCTTTTGTACAGCTACATAAGAGTAAAACTTGTTTTGTTTGGCACCATTTATACAATGCAGTGGTATATATGTAATAACAGCAAACAATATAATAACAGCAAATCTAAAAGGGGTAATAATAATAAGACGTAGAAAGATTAGAAAAGAAAGAGAGTGCAAAAGGCAAAAGAGCAATGAGAAAATAAAAGACCATCCTCAAATGGACATGTGCATAAAGTTTGGCATATTCTATACGCCAACAACATATTTTTCCAGTAGTTGCTACTGTGCTGTACTTAACTTTTTGTAAACATCTTCACAGTATGTTCTACGTGCAACAGGTTAGTATATTCAACTTCACAGTATACATTTATGTACAGTAGGTGCAATTCAACCTCACAGTATACATTTATGTACATTAGGTGCAATTCAACTTCACATTATCTCTTTATGTGAGGTAGGTTCACAAGGAGGGGACGTAAGGGGTTGAGGGCTAGTGATTCCTTGGGGGAGGGGGCTAGCGATTCCTTTTGCCCTGGATCTTTCTCGTTCTTGACAGTTCGTTCATTTCCTGATTGTTCATGAAAAGAAGCTCTTTTGCAGTGTAGTTCCATGTTTGCCTGTCTGTCTAAATGCTAACAGACAACATGATGTGTGTCCTCTGTGTGTGTGTGTGTGTGTGTGTGTGTGTGTGTGTGTGTGTGTGTGTGTGTGTGTGTGTGTGTGTGTGCGTGTGCGTGTGTGTGTGCAGTGAGTTGGACAGGCTCAGTGGTCTAGTGGGACGTCCCTCAGAGTCCCACCCTCTTCATAACAGTGGTCTGTTGAGTCTGGACCCCGTCCAGGACAAGACCCCCCTCTACTCCCAACTGCTGCAGGCCTACAAGTGGTCCAACAAGGTACACACACACACACACACACTAGAGCTGGGATACCCGACCGAAAACCCGCGGGGCCCGACCAGCCCGACGGGCTCGGGCTCGTGTCGGACGCATTTTCATTATTAATTGTCGGACGTCGATTCGGGTCGGACATATTTTTTATATAGCCTCTGCAGCCTACCTATGACATGCATCATGCACTCTCTCTGATGATGCACACAGCTGCCTGTGTGTGTGGCAGCACTGTGTGTGTGCTGCTGCTGCTCGCGCTAAACACTGCTGCAGCAACAGAGACATAATTGTGAAGAAAAGTCCCACGCTGAGGTAACGCGTTGTTGTGGTTCGATTGGAAGTGGCGTGCTGCTGAATGGAACTCCTAGCTTGTGTTTCCAGTACTGTCCCTTGCATTGGATGTTTATTCTCCGGCGCTGTTGTGTGCAGTCGCAGTGCACTGTGCCAGCCTCGTCCGTCCGTCCGTTCAACACACATCACATCACTCAAGTAAATCCTGGCTTTTATACTTCTTCATCGCAGTGTGTTCCGTGACAAAAGTGTCTGATCTACAAGCTCACAACACCTCGCATCCACAACGCGTTGTATGAGCCTGTAGATCTGCTATTTTCCAGGCGCAGAAACTTGCAGAATGAATGAGAGTGCAGACTCAGAGAGTCACTGTGTCAGAAGTCCAGCGCAGCGCAGCGCAGCGCACGTTATTATTTGTATTATTTAATAATCAACGTAGCCTACTATTGAAACACTTTCACAAGCCACAGTGTAAGGGTAACAAGCAGGCATGCTGCATGCACTGCACATTATTAGAACAAGTTTGCTAGTGAGTGTAAATCAGTGGCTTCCTCAAAGAAAAAGAAACGAGGCGAAAAAGCGTTGGAAACATAAGGTTCGGATCTCGGCGCGGGTCGGACGCATTTTAATGATTAATGCTCGGACGTCGATTTGGGTCGGACAAAAAACTGTCGGACACGGGTTCGGAATGGACAGAAAAAATGGGCCCGATCCCAGCTCTAACACACACACACACGACACACACCGTCACACACACACACAGGCCTACAAGTGGTCCAACAAGGTACGCGCGCACGCACACACACACAGGCCTACAAGTGGTCCAATAAGGCACACACACGCACATTAGAAATGTTTATTTATGTCCACATAAGCAGAAGTACAAGAATGCCTCGTACAAAGGACATAAACAATATCAGTGCAGTCAGATAATTAGGAAAACAGCCAGTTACAAAGTGCGTGTAGGGCAGAACATTGTTACATACAATAATGTTGGCATACATGTCAAACACATGACATACAGAACAACAATACAATTCAGTTTCAGTTCAAAGGCTTGGCATGACAAAGCATAGGTTTACATTGCCAAAGCAAGTGTCAAAATATTATAAAAACTGTTGAAAATGTGTAACGTTCCAATTTACAGCAGTACATGCTTTTACAGCGGTGAATGCAAGGTCGTACAATCTGCTTTGTTAACACTGTCACCACGTCTGAAATCACCGATTAGACGGAGGCTAGGGGAGGGTATCAGCCTAAACAAGACATGATGAAATTACACTTTTAAGAAAAAAATAAACATTAATAGTGGAAACTCACATGCGATGTTGCTGTGAGCTTGCAGATCTGCTATTTCCATTTTTTTTTAAATGTTTGAAAATATATGAAAACTTTAAGGAAATGGAAACAATTATGACGATTATGCAAAAGATCATAGAGACTATCTATATCATCCACACAAGATACAGCGAATTCAGCAATAATGGTGACGGGCCAAAAATGAAGACCAGAGATCAAAGTTTATATTTTCCATTCTCAGCTCCAGTACCACGCAGGCCTCGCCTCCAGTCTGTTGAACCAGCAGTCACTCAAACGATCGGCCAATCAGATGGGAGCGTCGGCCAAAAGACGTCCCAAAGTCCAGCCCAGTACTCTGGTTCTGCCGCCTCAGTGAGTACAAACCTTTACTTTATTTTTATTTTTTACTCCATATTCCCGCAACACCTCCCACAGAACCTCCCGGGGGACCCGGTCATATGCCTTCTCCAGATCTATTAAATAGATGTAGAGCAGATAGTCATAACCCATGTTACCATAAACGTATTCGAATTAGGGAAGCGAATTATCAGAAATGCGCATTAAGACAAAGCGAATTTAGTCCGTTTCCATTAAACAGATGAAATGCGATTTTTGGGAGATCCTACCTGGGTCCGTCTGACCGACCTGCTGTAAACACTTCCCGCGGGCTTGCACACAGTGCACAGAGCTGGGATGGGGCTGATTTTTTTCAGACCGAGAGACGTGAGCACTGCTGTGACTCGCTGCACCCTCATCCTGCAGCGTCGCAGATGCGAGCTGCTGTGAGCTTGTAGATCAGCCACTTTTGGCACGCGCAACACGGTGTGATGGCGAAGGGTCACTCCGTGTGTAACAACCGGTTTGTTTTGTGGGCTAACGCTATACAATGGACGTTAATCAAGCGGCGGGGGAAAGTGTTATAGGAGGACGATATGGACCAGAACGTCATAATTTATTCTCATTTATTGTCTGACCCGTTTCCATTCACAAATGTGCATTTCGTTTATTCGATAAAGCCTCAAAATCCACCTCCTCCAAGCGGATACATTAACACATCGGATGCCCACGTGGTGTCTACAAGTCAATTTCTTTGATGTCGCTGGAGGCCCACGACGCGTTTGACGCGTTGTACAGTAAACTATACTGTACTGTAGCTACTGCACTTGGCTACCGCGGTGATGAAACAAACTCCATTTCCCAACATGCAGCGCGCAATTACGTCACCCGGACGTGCTGTGTGTCTCGTTGACTTCCTGTTTAGCGGCTGCAAAAAAATGCTGTTTTCTCCTAATCTAGCTTTTAAATCACTTTCATTTCAAAACGGCAGCCTCTTCTACCTGCCGTAACACAAACACTGTGGCTTAGAAATGATAAAAAACGGTCCTGACTGAAAGAAAAGATTTTCGCGAAATAAACAGGACATACTCGGATTACATTTACTCGGATTACTTTTACTCTCGCCGGTAGGTAAAATTGACGCGTTGCCATGGGCACCAGCAAATTAAGACACGTTAACCACGCGGGCGTCCGATGTGTTAAGAGGCTTTATGGAAACGCCACTATATTCCCAAGCCCTCTCCAGATCTACTAAACACATGTAGAGCAGATAGTCATACTCCCAGGCCTCTCCAGTATCCCTGTCAGAGTAAAAAGCTGGTCGGTTGTTCCACGACCAGGACGGAACCCACATTGTTCCTCTTGTATCTGGGGTTCCACTATCGTCTGGACCCTCCTTTCCTGTACCTTGGTTTAATCCTTCCCGGGGAGGCTGAGCAATGTGATACCTCTGTAGCCATTCCCACTATTCATATACAGTATACAGTTATTAATGGATGTCAGTTAATTGTCACAATCACAATTCTTTTAAGCGACAATTCATAAAAGTAAAACTAAAACTAATTCATGTGTGTGTGTGTGTGTGTGTGTGTGTGTGTGTGTGTGTGTGTGTGTGTGTGCGTGTGTGTGTGTGTGTGTGTGTGTGCAGGTATGTGGATGACGTGATCTCTCGTATAGGAAGGATGTTTCCTGACATGACCATCGAACTGTTCAGACCCAACGGAACATCGGCTGTACTGCTGGTACGCGCACACACGCACGCACGCACGCACGCACACACACACACACACACACACACACTGCTGCAAAGTGTTGTAAAGTGTTGTAAAATGATGTAATCCTGTATCCCTAACCAGGTAACTCTGGGTAAGGTGCTGAAGGCCATCGTGGTGATGAGGTCGTTGTTCATCGACAGAACCATCGTCAGAGGATACAACGAGAACGTTTACTCTGACGACGGAAAGGTATGTCTGTCTGTCTGTCTGTCTGTCTGTCTGTCTGTCTGCCTGTGTGTAACCATAGCAACGGTCAGAGAGATAATCTGTGTGTGTCTGTCTGTCTCTTCTCAGCTGGACATCTGGTCCAAATCTCAACATCAGGTGTTCCAGAAGGTAGGTGCACACACACACACGCACGCACGCACGCACGCACACACACACACACACACACACACACACACACATACACACACACACACACACATTACATTCACCCATTCACACACACACATTCATTACATTCACCCATTCACACACATTCATTACATTCACCCATTCACACACACATTCATTACATTCACCCATTCACACACACATTCATTACATTCACCCATTCACACACACATTCATACACTGGTGGCAGAGGAAACCATGCAAGGCACCAACCTGGTCACCGGGAGCAACCAGGGGTTCAGAGTCTTGCTCAAGGACTCTTCCACACTAACTCTGGGGGAGCCTGGGATCGAACTGGGAACCCTTTATGTTCTAATGACGGTTTCTCAACCCCATCCATGTGTGTTGTTGCTAGGTTACGGACCACGCCACCACAGCTCTTCTACACTACCAGCTTCCCCAGATGCCCGATGTGGTGGTCCGATCCTTCATGGTGGGTTATCAATACTGTTATCAATACTGCTGATCAGTTATCAATACTGTTATCTGAATTATGTGTCTACACTCATTTTCCATTTCGGACAACATTTTTCCATTTGGTCTGTTCCAGTGTGTATTAATATGTGTGTAATCTCTCTGTGTGTCTGTTAGACGTGGCTGCGGTCGTACATCAAGCTGTTCCAGTGTGTATTAATATGTGTGTAACCTCTCTGTGTGTCTGTTAGACGTGGCTGCGGTCGTACATCAAGCTGTTCCAGTGTGTATTAATATGTGTGTAATCTCTCTGTGTGTCTGTTAGACGTGGCTGCGTTCGTACATCAAGCTGTTCCAGTGTGTATTAATATGTGTGTAATCTCTCTGTGTGTCTGTTAGACGTGGCTGCGTTCGTACATCAAGCTGTTCCAGTGTGTATTAATATGTGTGTAATCTCTCTGTGTGTCTGTTAGACGTGGCTGCGGTCGTACATCAAGCTGTTCCAGTGTGTATTAATATGTGTGTAACCTCTCTGTGTGTCTGTTAGACGTGGCTGCGGTCGTACATCAAGCTGTTCCAGTGTGTATTAATATGTGTGTAACCTCTCTGTGTGTCTGTTAGACGTGGCTGCGGTCGTACATCAAGCTGTTCCAGTGTGTATTAATATGTGTGTAATCTCTCTGTGTGTCTGTTAGACGTGGCTGCGGTCGTACATCAAGCTGTTCCAGGGTTCCTGTCAGCGCTGTGGGCGTTACCTTCAGGACGGACTGCCTCCAACGTGGAGGGACTTTAGGACCCTGGAGGCCTTCCACGAGACCTGCCGCATGTAGACCTGCCCGCTGGACCACTGGTTCTGGACGATACACATCCATATAAAAAAATATATATAGAATATTGTGTAAAAGTAGTTTTTCTTCTCTTCTCTTTCATATATTTTTTTGAAATTTTCATATGTTCTAAATACATTGCACATTCAGTGAATTATTCCAGAGCTTTTTTGTTAATTCTTTTGAATATTTATGGCATACAGCTCATGAATATCAAAAGTCCATGTTTCAAAATATTACAATATTACAGGAGGACCGCTCAAAACAAGGATTTATGATAGAGAAATGTCAGCCTTCTGAAGTCAGAGTAGCTTGCAGTGGGAAGTTTCCGCTGTCAGTTATGCTTTGGGGAGCTATGGCATCTGCTAAGATTTTTTACACAATATTCTAATATTTTTTGATCGATCTGTATGTTTATTTACTGGCTGTCTCACTGGAGACGGACTGAGAACAGACAGACAGACAGGACAGGACAGTGGAGATCCGATCAATCATCAAATCAATCTGTTGAATTTAGCTAGTTTTTTCCTTTCCTTTTTCTCCATACAGTTTTTTACATGAATAAAGTTTGTTTCGAATGTCAGTCTGATGAGAAGTGGGTTTCTTTTGTTTTGCACATAGGGCAGCCCAGTGTAGTGCAAGATAAACAACAAAACACCCGGGAAATCTGAGAAAACACATTTATAGGAGATTGTGAAGGTTTGGGTGTGTTAGATCTAATAGTCGGTGTTTCTCAACCTGCCCCAGGCGTCCCCACATGATTTCATTTTTGTGTGAGCTTGTAGATGGGCTATTTGCACAATATTTACAGTATCTGTGGAAGTGAGTCAAGCTAAATGCAAAGCCTCAACTGTACATGTCATCCTTTACATTCCAAGATTTAAAAAAAGAATGAATGAATCATGACCATGAAACATTTAAGTCTCTGTCAAACTAAATATTTAATTTCATTACATTACATTGTATACCAGGGTTCCCCAATAGGCGGCCCGTGGGCCATTTGCGGCCCGCGGGGGGCTACTGTCTGGCCCCCACCAACCCCAGTAATAATGGTGGTATAAGAGCAGCAACAACACTAGTATATCATCATTGTCGGGTGGAAAACCCGTATCTCAAAATGTGTATGTTCTTTTGCAAAGTATAAGCTCTGCTTCATCATACAAGGCCGTCGCACAAAAGTAGTGAAAACAGCAGATCTACAAGCACACAACGCCTCGCGGTGCGAGGCGTTGTGTGCTTGTAGATTGGCTGTTTTCACTAGTTTAAATCATTTTTAAAAAGTTAAATACAAAACACGGTTTTGGACATACAATATTTTCACCCGACAACGACGATATCTGAACTGTCACTGGAGTAGCGGGTACGCCACCGTCGCCCCCCTGCATGATTTATAGCTATAAAACCTTACAAAAACATACAAAATATATATATAAAAAAATAAACACTTTCCTCTCCAAAATACTCCTACAACACATCTGACAAGTAAAAAAAAAAGAATTGTTCAAGTATTTCTATTTTGGGGTCTTACAGGATTAATAAAGGGTGGGGGGGTCCCCAGTTCAAATGATTATTTTGGGGGTCCTGAAGAGGTTGAGAAACCCTCTTAGACCTTCATTCAATGCCATCATGGTAACGATGGTAACCTGTATGTCGTTTCTGTTGGGTGGATTTCAACTCTGTTTCAACTTTCTCTGTCTTTTTTCCCTCTCTTCCATAAATGAATGCTTCATCATAGAGGAATGTCACACAAATAGCAGATCTACACGTTCACAAGCTTGATGACCATGAAACAATTATGTTTAAAAGAAAAATATTTAATTTCATTTGTAGTGGCCAAAGTCCCAATACTTGGCACTACTGGTTGCCGACGCTCAAGTTCTAAGTTCAGACGTGTGATGTGTACAAAACCTGATGTCCAAACATTTCCTTTAGTGTTCAACATAAAGGTGTTTATTCTCCATAAAGTCCTATACTTCATCTAATAAAATAATAAACATAAATGCACAGAGCACCAGCCTGCCTCACCCTCACAGTCAAAGAACTGTGTGCCTCTCACACCGACAACATCTGTCTGTGATTACAGAGCCTCTTAAATAGATGAGCAATTAGGGTGTGACCAGGCCCTTAACTTCAGTGACATCATTAATCATCAATATGGCTAAAATGGCTCTTACACCCGCCCCCAATTGCTACTGGCGGGAGACATGCAATTCAAAAAACAAAATACAAAGAGCCATAATTAAAATCAAATGAAATTCAAAATGCAAATATAACTCGGGCAATATTCATAATTGCACAAACCAAACTCAAAATTTTAAGGCAGGTTTCAGATAGGGGAGGTGGTCAAGGACCAGTGTAAAGTCAGGTGTCTTCTGCTTTCATCTTTTTCTTCCTTGAGCTCTCCCATCGCTCTTTCGGGACCGTACCTATGTTCCCCAGGTTATATGTTCCCCAGGTTCTATGTTCCCCACTTCCCCCAAAAAAGGGTTCTATGTTCCCCACCCTGCTCCTCAAAAAAAGGTTCTATGTTCCCCACTAAACCAAATAAAGGTTCTATGTTCCCCGCTCACAAAAAATGCAGGAAATGGTGGGCGCAAACCAAAAATGCAGGTAATGGTGGGCCCTGGGCAATTAGCCTTCGGTATATCCTTTTCAATTAGAGACATGCTGTAAGAGTGCTCCTGGCACAAGCATTTCATTGTATGTCTGTACCTGTATGGATATGCGTGTGACAATAAACCTGAACCTGAACCTGAACCTGAACATGATCAACATTAGCCATCATCTGCAGTTTCCAGGTGCTTTATAAAGCAGATAAGAAAAGTGTTTTACACACAAAAGTAAATAGGCCTACAATTATACAAGCTGAAAGGACAACTTCACCCATTTTCAACTATCATCATATAATTGGTCTTCACTAATGCTTATTATAATATGTTATAACTTTTACTCTGTGTGTCAGAGGAGGTCTGTGGACACTACCAGTGACATAATAACTGGTGGCCCCCATCTTCACTTAATGTGGCCCACAAGTTAACATCAGAATTCTGATATATTGTTGATTTCAGCTGTCAAAAAACACGAAGCCTAATTCAGGTGCCCAGTTGTCCAGGTGCCCACATGTCCCTATAATGAACAGATGTCTCCACCCCTAAGTGCCCACTCGACTAGGTGCCCACTTGTCCAAATGCCCAGTCATCCCAAAAATATGGTGCCCAGATTTTCACTATATAGTATTTGTAATTGTTTCTTGCATTTTTTTATGAGCAGGGAACATAGAACTTTTTTTAGGTAAACGGGGAACATAGAACCTTTTCTTTGTCAAAGCAGGTGGGGAACATAGAACCTGGGGAACATAGAACCTTTTTTGGGTAAGAGGGGAACATAGAACCTTTTTTATAGGGGAAAATGGGGAACATAGAACCTGGGGAACATAGAACCTGGGGAACATAGAACCTGGGGAACATAGGTTGGACCCCGTAAATTTGGCTAGCATTTTCTAGCTTGAGTATTGGTCGAGCTTCACATGACAGTTAGCTTGCTGTAGAATAGTCACGTCGGCAACCACACTTGCACACCTCCACAATCTATAAGAAACAGCATAATTCATACATGCAATGATGTTTTCTAATAAATGTGAAACTTGAAGCTATCCACGGCAGAAGCTGGGTGTAAATCCCTTCTCTCCTTCAAAACCACTCTAAAAGACCATGCACTTACAGGTGGCTGCAGGAAAAAAAGAGTCAAAGCCTACTCCTCCTACCCTGATCGGTTTACTGTACTCTTAGCAGACCTTGTATCGAACTGTAGGGCCTATACCTTGGAAGTTGCCGCTGGAACAATGGACCTTTCCAAGGGGCCCAGCTAGATCTGTGCTCAGCCCTTTTTGATTGATTGAATACTTTAAGACAATTTTTAACAGTACAGGTAGCACAGTCAGAATAGTCTTCATTAAAGCCTTGCGTTACCTTAACACAAGATTTGTGTTAAGGCAATTTTAGTATCAGCTTGATTTGATAGGTAAGCTGTGACAATCTTGGATTATTTATTTTATGTGAGAGAGGCTGTCTGTGATTGTGAAATACATTACATACATACAGTGTCAATTATTAATTTCATGCTGAAATGTAATGTGATGAGTAGCCTTCAAGAGATCAAAATAACATTACGTGAGCCACTTTTTTATTGCCTGACATGCTTTTATACCAGCCAGACATGTCCGACATGCCTACAGTATAAGTAGGCTATTAGTAGCAAAATCTACTTTCACCACTGAATATTAACCTATTCCAAATAATATATTTGACAAGACATGCTGACACCAAGTGAAGAAACCCAGCACCCTGCCGCTCTCCAATTATACATTATACAGATTATTTGTATGCAGTCAGCGGTGATTAAATTTAATATCCACTGGCAAATTGATACCAGCAAGTAACTTCTTCTCAAAACTCCATACCAAGTATGGGCTGAATGTTGGAAGTATCATTTACAGTTCCTTAATGTGGCTTATTAATAGATCTTAAATCGTTTTATGGCTGGGGGGTATTGCCATTGTGGCATAGTGGTAATAGGCCTATTTAAGTTATTGCCAGACAACGCCTCCGGGGGAGTTGTGCCCCCAGAAATAGCTAGATAATAGAATTATTGAATTTAAACACCCTGATGTATATGAAAAGCATACATGTTGGTTTTACATTAATAAAAGCAAGGCAGAAACATGGCTCTGATATCAAAATACATGATCTTTATTTATACAGTTGTCGCTAATAATAATAATAAAATGTCATTTATTGAGTTAGAATCATAACCCAAATAAATAAATAAAACCACTTGGAGAATAATAAAACAGACATACAATGTTAGTGTAGAGCCAGCAACAAGGAGGGATCTGATCGGCTCGGCTCTGTGGCCAGTGTTTCAATAGAATGTGGTCACAGTGATGTAAATAAAGCAAAGCAGCAGTTGTGTCGTTGGCCCTGAAATATCAAGTGGCTGTGTTAAAATACTATTTAATAATATTTATATTCAAAGAGACAACAGCAGAGAGATGAACAGTGAACCTACCACTCATTCTCTGCCGGTCAACTGCCTGATCAACAATTTAACAGGGGGTTCCCTGCGGATCAACTTTTATCAACTTTTTTATAAAAAGTGATTTTTTAGATATTTTTTTTGCGGAAAAAACATGTGTTTCGCACGAAACACCTGTTTATTAACTCAGGCGGCACACACAATGTACGTCCTGTCTGCACAGCGGCCCCCGGGTAGAAGTTAGTAAACTAGAAAGGCAAAACAAAGCCCAATGTTTAACCTGGTGAAAACACCAAACGAACATATACTGCAGAGAGGGAGGACTGCCAACATACCTGATGTGCGTGGCAATAGATCACCGCACAACAGAGCAGCTCCAGACAGTGTTTGTAGCACAAAGCTAAAAAGACAACAACACAGTCAAGTTTAAGTACACTGCACAGCATATACTGGCAATTGCTTAAGCAGCAAGACTAATAAAAATTATAAAGAAAAAGAAAATATCTGCTCTCTCTCTCTTCAGCTGCATATGAATAGTTTTCTGTATATTTTATCATCATCCCCAAATGACTAGTCTCTATTGTATTATCTAATATTTGATATGACATCAGATTCTTGTTCTCTTCAGCAAAAGCTGTATAGTGTACAGTCATCGAAATCTGCATAATTCAAGTCATCCTCCGAGTCACACGCTTGTGTCAGTGTGATGTAAAACGGATATAATGTGCCCATTATATGGAGATCTCTGTATCTCTCAGTCCTTGTCAGTGTGATGTCAGTGTGACATCAGTGTGATGTAAAAAGGATATGTGCTCATATATGGAGATCTCTATCTCTCAGTCCTTGTCCCCTTTTATGGGCATATTGGTTCTACTGAAAAATGTTGTTTTGTACAACTGTACATCATGCAAGTACAGTAACGGCAGGCGAAGTGCAGGGGAATGCACTCTCTCTCTTTTTTTCAGTTTTAACAATACAGGACATACTGTACTAGACAAAACTAGAAGCAGTGCTCTTCCGAGCACAGGTCTTCACCAGGCCAGGCGTCCTGGTGGTGCTAAAGCATGGCATGTGTTCTTCACCAATCTTAGACCTTTCATGGCGCCACCATGAGGCTGATTTGAACATTTTGTAGTGTAATTTCTTCCTTGGCCTTTTGCGAATGTGCGTGCACAATCTCATTATAATTGCACGCTGTGTTCATGATTTGAGGCATTTTGTTCGAAACGGATCAATCCTGCAAAGTTTGAAAGCCAATCTCAGCCAATCAGGATGGATATGGACAATCAAACAGATACATGTCGATCACATGACTGTAGAGATACTGTCTACCGATTTGCGTGATTTTTGGACAAAATCTGTAGGCGTACTGGCCAAAAGGTAGTTTTGCACAAATTGGCCTCCTGGTGGCTCTAGAACAGGCCCATGTGAAAAATGTGGGGCAGAGGTTCTGAATTGGCATCCAGGGAGTGGGTGTGCTCAGTTTGGCAGCAACCGGGCCAACGCCTCCGGAGATTAGCTGGTAACAAACTTTATGGACGGACGGACGGAGGCGAAAACATAGTCTCTCCCCATGCCTTCGGCTGGTGGAGACAACAATACAATACGAGTAATACAACATACTAAACAGACCACAACATCTACCCACCTACCCACAGCCCTGAGGAGAGAAGAATTGAGTTAAACACAATATTGTGTACAAATAAGATAAGATAAGATATAAAATAAAGGTGGTAATATAATAAAATAGAAAAAATATATATAATAGTAATCAATCAGTGGAGGTCATAGAGTTGATGGTGTGATAGAAATGGGTCCCATGTTCGATGGAACCCAATCAAGGAGCCTCGAACTGCAAATGTAATTTTCTCTAAGTGAAGAAATGATGTCGGGTCTTTTAACCAAGATGTTGTTTGAAGGGCTCAAGGACTATTCCATTGCAGCAATATATGACGTCTAGCAATAAGAGAAGCAAATGCAACCAGATCTTTCTGATGCCTATTAAATCTGCCCACAGCAGGAGACACAACCAAAAATAGCAATCAGTGGACAGGGAGAAACCACGGAAATGGTATCAAAAAAGGACGTCCAAAAGGAAAAAAAGCTTTGGGCAGGAGAAAATTGTGTGTGTGTGATCTGCAGGGGAGGGATGACATCTGTTGCAGGAGTCTGTTGTGTGTGAGACCATCCTGCTAAGCTTGGCCCTAGTGTAGGGAAGCCTATGAACTACCTTAAATTGAATTAGGCACATACGGGCACATATACATGCAAAGTTTATTCTATATAATACTTCACTCCACCAGTCCTCCCCTAGTCTCGGCTCGGGATCCAGGCATAGTCCTCCCCCAGCTCAATCTCGAGTTCACTCTCCCATGTGCATTTACATGAGTAAATGCACAAAAGTAATGGCATCAAAATATACTTAATGTACCAACAAGTACTCATTATGCACTCATTATCCCAACCCCCCCCCCCCCCCCTCCCAATCCACAGTTTGAGAACCACTGGTCTATTCATCAAACCCACCAGATTTGAGGTAGTTTAGGCTACTTTGAATCTGCTTGATTTGATAGGCAAGCTGACAAACTTGGACTGTATCAGTTGTAGGAGAGAGGCTGTGTGTGCAATTATACAAGTGTCTGTTAATAAATGTATTTATGGTGAAATGTAATGCTGAAATGAAATGTGATGAGCACAAGGAATAGAAATGACGTTAGGTAAGACGCCTTTTTACGGGCTGCTCATGCGCTCAGGGAGGCTGAGTGGTCAACAGGTCAAGTGCCATCGCCCCTACATTTTTATTGAAGACAGTGCCATTAAGCCTAGCCTGATGCCAAACTATTTGTTGGAGATGTTCACAACTTAGGTACTTTTACTTTAGTGGAGTATTGGCAATTTCCAATAGTGAAAAAATATAAATAGTAAAAGATGTGAATACTTCTTCCACTGAGAAATACTCAAGTAAGATGACAACTTACATTATTTGAGTACATTTACTTATTTACTTTCCTCAATGAATATCAAAATGATGTATCTGGCCAAGTCATGCTGTCATGACCAAAACATAGCACCCCAGACCCCAGCCAATTATGCTATTTTTATATCACACCCACTGGCATGGACATAATCCATATATCCAAGGAGCATCAAGTATCATGGGAATGATTTGGCTACAGTTTAAAGGACCTACACCATGAATTTTCACTTTTTCTATTTTAAAACCTTTTTTTGGGGTCCCACTGGCACCTTCTATCCTCACAAAGTCCTATTTCTGACCGTTGTGTCTTTCTCTGGTTTTGGGCAGACAGAGATGAAAAGCTTTCCACGGGTTCTCAGAACAGTGCTGTTCTGAGAGTTGACGAGAGTGACGTCACTCTCGTTCCCCCCCCCCCCCCCCCCCGCCCTTCAGGTAAAAACCAGAGCTACTCTTCTAGACCCAGCCCCTCATTTGTTTCTAATTTGCTTAGCCTCCACTTCCATCTGCAGCTGGCTTACTGTTCTGGGGCTGCTCACTCAGTGCTCTCACTCACTTTTATTCTATGAACATTTTTGCTATCAACATGTCCAAGGAGAAGTCTTAACGTCTTAACGGATTGCACTATAAATGTGACGTTATAGACTGCGAGGACCCAAGCTTCGTCCCTTCTAACAAGGAAACAAAAGACCTATTTTTAATGATCCGAGGCCTTCTGAAGCCTGGGCCTAAATTTTCCACGGTGGCCGGGTGGGAGCTCGCGGTGGCCGGGTGGGAGCGAGCCGCGGAGCTCGCCGCGGTGGCCGGGTGGGAGCGAGCCGCGGTGGCCGAATCCACCGCGATTTCTTAACCAAGTAGCTGCTTGTCACGGCCGGGACCGCCGCAGCTCCGACCCGGTGGACAGAGCGGCGGCCCCGGTCGCGACAAGCAGCTCCGACCCGGTGGACAGCGGCGGTCCCGGCCGCGACAAGCAGCTCCGACCCGGTGGACAGAGCGGCGGTCCTGGCCGCGACAAGCAGCTCAAGCAGACTGTCCCGGTCCTCCCTTCACTCTCCCCGGCTATAGAGAGCTTAATCACTGTCCCCGGCTAGAAAGAGCTCCACACCCCGCCTCTCCTCTCTCTATCCACGGCTACACGCCGCCTCTTCTATCGCTGTCCCCGGCTATAGAGAGCTGGCCACCCCGCCTCACTCTTCACTATCTCCGGCTAGAAAGAGCTCCACACCCCGCCTCTCCTCTCTCTATCCACGGCTACACGCCGCCTCTTCTATCGCTGTCCCCGGCTATAGAGAGCTGGCCACCCCGCCTCACTCTTCACTATCTCCGGCTAGAAAGAGCTCCACACCCCGCCCCTCCTCTCTCTATCCACGGCTACACGCCGCCTCTTCTATCGCTGTCCCCGGCTATAGAGAGCTGGCCACCCCGCCTCACTCTTCACTATCTCCGGCTAGAAAGAGCTCCACACCCCGCCTCTCCTCTCTCTATCCACGGCTACACGGGGCCGCTGCTGCCCGCTGCGCTGCAGATGAAAACGCTCCAAGCCTCCAACCAGGAGGAAGAGGATTTGACAGTAGGCTTATATCATACAACCTAGGCCTACAGTAGGCTATAATCAGAGCTGGAACATTATCCTATTTTTGTATTGGCCCAATATTACATTATTTGTTGTCGACAACGTTGGAGAGGGGGGAGGGGGAGGGTGGAAAAACCCCACTAGATGCGCCACTGAGCAAACAAAGGCCGTTTTGGTATTGCAGCTGCAGGGCCTAATAATAGCACAGCTATAAGAAACAAGAGGAATGGTCAGGGTGTGTGTTGGGGGTTAAGACCTGTCTAAGACTCAATTTTGAGCATATATTTATACAAAAAATATAGTTTTAAAAGCATGGTGTAGGCCCTTTTAAGGATATTCTTGCAATGTCAAGAGCAATGAAAGTGCCTTTAAAGGCAATTCCTACTTTTACTTTCTGCATAGCATGCAATTGACAACCAATATAAGCATGCTGAGACCGGGTTGACACGGACTCATTGGAGAGGTGTTCAGAGTTACATTTGGTGGTGAGTGAGTCGTCCTCTGTCCTTTTTAGTCATATAAAGAGAGATATTAGCTATTCATAATCATATACTGTAAATGTTTAATTGTTAACTGTTAGATATGCATACTGTAGTCATATAAATGTAGACATGTTATGACTACAGACAGTCATGTTAAAAATGAATAGCTAACATTGTTAGCTATTCATTTTTAACATGACTGTCTGTAGTCCATACATAGTAACACATAGTTACAAACATGATCCAGGTCTATATTGATGTTATATTGTACAGACTGAAATGAATGATTGTGTATTATTTTATTTAGAATGATATGGTTTAGGCCAGATTGGAATTTGCTTCTGTTCATTTCCATTCAGACATTTCAATTATTGAAATAATAATTTGAATGTACTTTTACATCCAATTATTATTTTAGAGTAGCAATAGTTTTTAATTATGTACAGTCTTTGGCTACCCACGTCTGAATGTAACCTTAATTCATACAATTAAAAATTGTATTACAAAGAAAACACATTTTAGCATTGCTTCAGTTAAAAAAAGAAGAAAAAAGGCAAGAAAGAAAAAAGGCTGTAATGACAAAAAATTACTTGTTGAAATTAGGAATAAATGCATGACAAACAAACAAATGAAAATAACGGAATAGGCAAGCATCATTTCATTTCATGTAATAATCAATATAATATTGACATTTAAAAATATCTCTCTTATGAAGTGGTGGTGGTAAGAATGAACATTAGCATTCATATTAATTCATGATTATAAATTGTATCAATTCATTCAACTCATATTAATGCCCTCAAAATCATGTTTTTTCCCCCCCCTCACTTAGGGTTTCTTACAAGGTGCCATTGCAACTGGTAGAGGGGAAAAGTGAGTGTTTTATCTATTAAACCTATAAGCTATAGCCTATAACCATAAGAATAGTCCTACAATTATCTGCTCGGATCTCAAGTCGGCAAAGGCATCAACGCCATGTATTTACTGTCTACAGAAAGCCATATATTTGTCTGTCTACAGAAAGCCTTATTATTATTACTAGAAGCTGGGCCGCCCTTCGGGCGGCCCAGCGTCTAGTCGGCGACCTGGCCAACTCGGAACAATGTAAATAGGGAATGAATGCCCCGCCCTTTAATGCAAACCCCATTATACCTGTTTTCATAGGACCCGTTTTGACCATTTGTCTGCCTGTGTCCATTTTTGCCCATATATGGAGATATCTGTATCTGTCTGTCGGTGTCCATTTTATGTCCATATATGGAGATCACTGCAGTTATAGTTCTGGGTCCATTTTATGCCCATATATGCCCATATATGGAGATATCTGTCTATCTGCATCCATTTTATGCCCATATATGGAGATCTCTGTATCTGTCTGTCTGTGTCCCTTTTATGCCCGTATATGGAGATCTTTGTGATTCTGCATCCATTGTATGCCCATATATGCCATATATGGAGATATCTGTTTATCTGCGTCCATTTTATGCCCATATATGAGATTTCTGTCGCTTTTTCAAACAATCGTGGGTCGGGTCGGGTTGAGGCCGAGCACTGCACTACCTGCTGCGGTGGGGAACGCACGTGCCGAATTTGAAATAGGGAATGAATGCCCCACCCTTTAATGCAAACCCCATGAATGCCCCACCCTTTAATGCAAACCCCAATATACCTGTTGTCATAGGACCCGTTTTGACCATCTGTTTGCCTTTGTCCACTTATGCCCATATATGAAGATCTCTGCACACACAGTACCGGTTGCGGAAAACTCTGATGTCAGACTTTATGCCCATATCTGGAGAACGCGCGTGCCGGTGGGAAGAAGGGTTCTCGAGATACGCGGATTACATACATACATACACATTCACAGAGATTTTGTGTTGACTCATGTGGCGTACGTGATGTCAGAGCCTTTTATGAAGTGATGTCACAATGACTCAGCGCTTGCGCCGATTTCCTCCGGAACAGCCTGATGTCAACAATCAGCTCCAATAGGGAATGAATGCCCCGCCCTTTAATGCAAACCCCGGCCATTATACCTGTTGTCATAGGACCCGTTTTGACCATCTGTTTGCCTGTGTCCATTTATGCCCATATATGGAGATATCTGTATCTATCTGTCGGCGTCCATTTTATGTCCATATATGGAGATCACTGCAGATATAGTTCTGGGTCCATTTTATGCCCATATATGCCCATATATGGAGATATCTGTCTATTTGCGTCCATTTTATGCCCATATATGGAGATCTCTGTATCTGTCTGTCTGTGTCCCTTTATGCCCGTATATGGAGATCTTTGTGATTCTGCGTACATTTTATGCCCATATATGCCATATATGGAGATATCTGTTTATCTGCGTCCATTTTATGCCCATATATGAGATCTCTGTTGCTTTTTGTTTGTTTCTTCTTTAAGCAGAATACGCAGCCTGCTTAAATCTGCATCATTCAAGTCATCCTCCCAGTCCCACGCTTTGTTGCTTGTCTTATGTTTGTCTTTGTTTCTTTTATTTTCTTTTTCTTTTTTGGAGCAGACCCCATGAATGCCCCACCCTTTAATGCAAACCCCAATATACCTGTTGTCATAGGTCCCGTTTTGACCATCTGTTTGCCTTTGTCCCCTTATGCCCATATATGGAGATCTCTGCACACACAGTACCGGTTGCTGAAAACTCTGATGTCAGACGCACGTGCCGGTGGGAAGAACGGTTCTCGAGATACGCGGATTACATACATACATACACATTCACAGAGATTTTTTGTTGACTCATGTGGCGTACGTGATGTCAGAGCCTTTTATGAAGTGATGTCACAATGAGTCAGCGCTTGCGCCGATTTCCTCCGGAACAGCCTGATGTCAACAATCAGCTCCGCATAAGGAGATTCCGAACGTTTCGCGCCGGTTTCGGAAAACCGCGAGTCGGGTCGGGTCGAGGCCCGGCACTGCACTCCGCGCGGCGGCGGGGAACGCGCGTGCCGAATCTGAAGCCGGTGGGACGAACGGTTCTCGAGATACGCGGATTACAAACAAACAAACAAACAGACAGAGATTTGTCGCATTTATAGATAGATTACCCTTATTGTTGTTGTCTACAGAAAGCCGCAACCATGAGTACGGACGAAGAGATGAAGCAGTATGGCAAGGCCGCCATTTATCTCCGTAAGCCAGAGAAGGAGAGAATGGAGTCTCAAGCTATGCCCTTTGATGCCAAAACGGCAGTATATGTGGCCGACAAAGCCGAGCTGTACCTCAAGGGTAAAATCCTAAAGAAAGATGGTGCTAAAATCACCTGTGAACTGCTATTGGACAAGAGGGAGGTAGGTAGAGGTTTATCTAAAATCAAGGACCACTGTAAGGGCCCATGCATACTCCACTTTTAGAGCCCGGTTTAAATCGGTTCGGCTCTGTCCAAACTACTAATATTGTCACCTTATTAAACTAATGTCTTATAAGTCACTTTTTGAGGAAAATGATATTTTTGCCTACAGTGAGTCAGCTCCTCATGACACTGTGCTGCCGAGATGTTGTGACACCCAGAATCGAATTAAACTCGACCCTAAAAGTGGAGTACTGTGTATGCATCGGCCCTAATCACAATACATTCTGAGGTTGTGCTTTTTTTTTTTTAGGTAACTGTGCCCGAGGCTGATGTCACCCCCATGAACCCTCCAAAGTATGACAAAATTGAGGACATGGCCATGATGACCCACCTCACTGAAGCCACCGTCCTGTATAACCTCAAAGAGCGTTATGCAGCATGGATGATCTATGTAAGGTTTTCTACAAAAAAAAACAGTACATCTATTGCACGTGTCAATAACAAAAACAACATTTACAGAGTACAATTTATATCATCAAGCAAAGATCATAGAATAACAAATTCAAATAAACTCATGGTTCGCTTTACATAAGGGACAGGAGGAACAACTTTATTAGGAGGGAAAAAAAAGGCAAAAGTACTTGAATTAAAATAGATAGAAGGCAGAGTTTGGGGAGACAGCCTAACAAGACCTCAACTAGGAAAGGCTATCCTGAAGAGATGTGTTTTGAATGTGGTTTTGAAGGTAGTGAAGGTTGTCATCACTGGACCTGAGGGAACGTGAGGGGACATAGCCCAGCTGGCACACAACGTCCGTTGACGTTGTTTTTTGGTTGGATTTAGGTCGCGACGTCAGCTAACCAAAATCCAACGTTGGACCAACGTCAACTTCCAACGTTGTATCAACGTATTAATTTGACGTCAATTGACGTTGATATTTGGTTGGTTTTAGGTTGTGTTGGTAACTGACCAATAACCAACGTCTGTTCAACGTATTATCCCAACGTCATCCTGACGTTGAATACTGACATTCTGTTGTCGGATTTTTGACCAAACCTCAATGTCTGCCCAACGTTATTTTGCTAACGTCCACACAACGTTGCAGTCTAACATCATCAGACGTTGATATTTGGTTGGTTTTAGGTTGTGTTGGTAACTAACCAATAACCAACGTCCGTTCAACGTATTAAGCCAACGTCAGGTTGACGTTGAATACTAACGTGCTGTTGTCGGATTTTTACCAAACCTCAATGTCTGCCCAACGTTATTTTACTAACGTCCACATAACGTTGAAGTCTAACATCATCAGACGTTGATATTTGGTTGGTTTTAGGTTGTGTTGGTAACTGACCAATAACCAACGTCTGTTCAACGTATTATCCCAATGTCATCCTGACGTCGAATACTGACATTCTGTTGTCGGATTTTTGACCAAACCTCAATGTCTGCCCAACGTTATTTTGCTAACGTCCACACAACGTTGCAGTCTAACATCATCAGACGTTGACATTTGGTTGGTTTTAGGTTGTTTTGGTAACTGACCAATAACCAACGTCTGTTCAACGTATTATCCCAACGTCAGGTTGATGTTGAATCACTGACATGCTGTTGTCGGATATTTGACTAAACCTCAGTGTCTGTCCAACGTTATTATAATAACGTCTACACAACGTTGCAGTCTAACATCATCAGACGTTGACATTTGGTTGGTTTTAGGTTTTGTTGGTAACTAACCAATAACCAACGTCTGTTCAACCTATTATCCCAACGTCATGTTGACGTCGAACACTGACATGCTCTTGTCGGATTTTTGACCAAACCTCAATGTCTGCCCAACGTTATTTTACTAACGTCCACATAACGTTGAAGTCTAACATCATCAGACGTTGATATTTGGTTGGTTTTAGGTTGTTTTGGTAACTGACCAATAACCAACGTCTGTTCAACGTATTATCTCAACGTCAGGTTGATGTTGAATCACTGACATGCTGTTGTCGGATATTTGACTAAACCTCAGTGTCTGTCCAACGTTATTATAATAACGTCTACACAACGCTTCAGTCTAACGTCATTAGATGTTGATATTTGGTTGGTTTTAGGTTGTGTTGGTAACTAACCAATAGCCAACGTCTGTTCAACGTATTATCCCAACGCCATGTTGACGTCGAACACTGACATGCTCTTGTCGGATTTTTGACCAAACCTCAATGTCTGCCCAACGTTATTTTACTAACGTCCACATAACGTTGAAGTCTAACATCATCAGACGTTGATATTTGGTTGGTTTTAGGTTGTGTTGGTAACTGACAAATAACCAACGTCTGTTCAACGTATTATCTCAACGTCAGGTTGATGTTGAATCACTGACATGCTGTTGTCGGATATTTGACTAAACCTCAGTGTCTGTCCAACGTTATTATAATAACGTCTACACAACGCTTCAGTCTAACGTCATTAGATGTTGATATTTGGTTGGTTTTAGGTTGTGATGGTAACTAACCAATAGCCAACGTCTGTTCAACGTATTATCCCAACGCCATGTTGACGTCGAACACTGACATGCTCTTGTCGGATTTTTGACCAAACCTCAATGTCTGCCCAACGTTATTTTACTAACGTCCACATAACGTTGAAGTCTAACATCATCAGACGTTGATATTTGGTTGGTTTTAGGTTGTGTTGGTAACTGACAAATAACCAACGTCTGTTCAACGTATTATCCCAACGTCAGGTTGATGTCGAACACTGACATGCTCTTGTCGGATCTTTTACCAAACCTCAATGTCTGCCCAACGTTATTTTACTAACGTCCACATAACGTAGAAGTCTAACATCATCAGACGCTGATATTTGGTTGGTTTTAGGTTGTGTTGGTAACTGACCAATAACCAGCGTCTGGTCAACGTATTATCCCAACGTCAGGTTGATGTTGAATCACTGACATGCTGTTGTTGGATATTTGACTAAACCTCAGTGTCTGTCCAACGTTATTATAATAACGTCTACACAACGTTGCAGTCTAACGTCATTAGACATAGATATTTGGTTGGTTTTAGGTTGGGTTTGTAACTAACGAATAACCAACGTGTGTTCAACGTATTTTCCCAACGTCAGGCTGATGTTGAATCACTGACATGCTGTTGTGGGATATTTGACTAAACCTCAGTGTCTGTCTAACGTTATTATAATAACGTCTACACAACGCTTCAGTCTAACGTCATTAGATGTTGATATTTGGTTGGTTTTAGGTTGTGTTGGTAACTAACCAATAGCCAACGTCTGTTCAACGTATTATCCCAACGCCATGTTGACGTCGAACACTGACATGCTCTTGTCGGATTTTTGACCAAACCTCAATGTCTGCCCAACGTTATTTTACTAACGTCCACATAACGTAGAAGTCTAACATCATCAGACGCTGATATTTGGTTGGTTTTAGGTTGTGTTGGTAACTGACCAATAACCAGCGTCTGGTCAACGTATTATCCCAACGTCAGGTTGATGTTGAATCACTGACATGCTGTTGTCGGATATTTGACTAAACCTCAGTGTCTGTCCAACGTTATTATAATAACGTCTACACAACGTTGCAGTCTAACGTCATTAGACATAGATATTTGGTTGGTTTTAGGTTGTGTTTGTAACTAACGAATAACCAACGTGTGTTCAACGTATTTTCCCAACGTCAGGCTGATGTTGAATCACTGACATGCTGTTGTGGGATTTTTGACTAAACCTCAGTGTCTGTCTAACGTTATTATAATAACGTCTACACAACGCTTCAGTCTAACGTCATTAGATGTTGATATTTGGTTGGTTTTAGGTTGTGTTGGTAACTGACCAATAACCAACGTCTGTTCAACATATTATCCCAACGTCATGTTGACGTCGAACACTGACATGCTCTTGTCGGATTTTTGACCAAACCTCAATGTCTGCCCAACGTTATTTTACTAACGTCCACATAACGTTGAAGTCTAACATCATCAGACGTTGATATTTGGTTGGTTTTAGGTTGTGTTGGTAACTGACCAATAACCAACGTCTGGTCAACGTATTATCCCAACGTCAGGTTGATGTTGAATACTCACATGCTGTTGTCGGATATTTGACCAAACCTCAATGTCTTCCCAGCGTTATTTTACTAACGTCCACATAACGTTGAAGTCTAACATCATCAGACGTAGATATTTGGTTGATTTTAGGTTGTGTTGGTAACTAACGAATAACCAACGTGTGTTCAACGTATTTTCCCAACGTCAGGCTGATGTTGAATCACTGACATGCTGTTGTCAGATATTTGAATAAACCTCAGTGTCTGTCCAACGTTATTATGACAACGCCTACACAACGTTGCAGTCTAACGTCATTAGATGTTGATATTTGGTTGGTTAGAGGTTGTGTTGGTAACTAACCAATAACCAACGTGTGTTCAACGTATTATCCCAACGTCAGGTTTACTGCTTAACTTACAATGCTGTATGCGTTGCAAAGGATTATGCTTTGCTGGGGATAAAAACAGAACATCTCTGGTTAAAGACCACATAACATATGCAGTTGAAGGGACAGTAATGTGTCATTACAGTTAGGGACATCTGAATGTTTATGAAATTAAATTAATTAGGATCATAGCATTCATTGGGCTATCAGCGTCTCTCTTGTGTAATGGTAGTTACAGGTAAGCATGAGCATTCAGTTAATCTTGGATGTGAACAAGACCAGTATAACAGGGGAGTTTATTGGCATGGACATAGTGAACAAGGTATCTAGCAAGAATGTCAAAGTTCCTTGATAAGCAACCCCTGAGGACACTAGCCACTTCATTGGTCCATCGTACCATTATATTGGCTCAACAAAAAACTAAAGATAGGCCGCAACAGTGCCGATTATAAACTAATGTGGGTTGTCCTTAAAGTCCAAGACCATTTCAATTTCAATGTTTTGAATCCTAAATAAGAGCTAGTGTATCTAATCTGAAATGACAGGAACTTAGAGGACAAGTAGGCCTATATTTCTTCAGTGGGAGTATAACAAAAGGCATTGTGGCCTAAACTTGGGCGATAAAGAGAGAAAGACAGACAGACAGACAGACAGACAGACAGACAGACAGATAGGCACACCATGATGCTTATCTAACAGTACACAGCAGCACTGCTTTGATAATGACCTCTGAATCTTGAACCCTATAGAGTCCATGATTAAAGGCATATCATTCAGCCACAGAAGGGCTTACATAGGCTAGAAATGGCTAACTGTTAATGGAAAGGACCTCAGCTGTCATAGGTCATTGTTGAACATCTATGGGACACCATCAAAAGGGGTATACCCATTTAAAGATAAAAACAACATATTCCATAATATCTCCTGGCACAGTGATCATCAATGTCTGTACATTGACACGTGGCGAGACTTGTCTTTGTCCATCGTAGATTTTAGATTTTGTTTTTACATAACAATAACAATGTTGTAATTTTGATCATGAGACTAAATTTCTGTCCCAGTCTCCAGGTTTTTTTTCAGGTATGACACTAGTACAGTGGTTCTCAATTTATTTGTATTATTATTATTTTTGAGGACCCATAACTCTGAGAGTGTTTATGGGTCCATTTGGTTCCATACACTCTCAGAGTTACAGACCTGTAATGTTCGATTTGGACCGCATTCAAGGAACTTTGCGGTCCCTCTCAACCCGCTTTGAGAACCACTGTGCTAGTAGACATTTGAGACTGGCTCTTTGTGTGCTTCTGGTAACATTAATGTCCACTCCATGGCAAAAATATCATTCAGACAAAAATGTCCACCGCAAGCCAGCCTGGGGTATCCACAGTTTAATACTGCATACTATTAACTATGAAGTTTATCAATGTAAAACATTATAGATGTGACATAGAACAAAGTGTACAAATCAGCCCAACATACACAACCCATTATGGACGGGAACCCCTGTTTTATCCCTCAGGCGGGGAACACATTTTTGTGTTGTTTTTTTCTGAAAACGTAGGTCAGGCTTTAGAAGGTATCGACCTTATGTCTTAATGGGTTAAAAAACAGTAAAGATATATGGAATGGCAACCTGATATTAACTGCATTAGTTCTCGAAGTGGGGTCCTTGAGGGAGTTCCAGGGGGTCCCCTGCTAAATGATAGTTAGGAATGAAATGGACCCTTATGGGTAACTCATAGAGTATACAAATGGAACCAACATGGACCCATTAACATTGATTTTTACAATAAATTGGGGTCTCAGATAGAAATGCCAGATAATGCATGTCAAACTGGGGTTCTTGCAATTAAAATAGTTAAGAATCACTGCTAGACTCATCAAAATCTTCTCTAATGGAAATGTTTCTTCTTTGAAATGTTTGAGATCCACTACCATACTGTATTCCTCAATGCTTCAGAAGCTTAATATAAAACTATGCTGCTTAAAATGAGTATAATACAATAAAAACATCATCCTGACATCATCCTGACGTTGGGATAATACGTTGAACAGACGTTGGTTATTGGTTAGTTACCAACACAACCTAAAACCAACCAAATATCAACGTCTGATGATGTTAGACTTCAACGTTATGTGGACGTTAGTAAAATAACGTTGGGCAGACATTGGTTGTACAAGCAAATTATCATCTGTAATTAAATCTGATTAAAACACATTTTAATGCCTATCTTTTGGGATATTATAGTTTGGAGGAAACATGAAAGATGAAGGGAGCCATCTTTGTAGTTACAGAGAGGAACACAATATATGTGTGTTTATGGAAAGCAGTTTGAAAATCAACTACACTGCCCACAATGCAATTGCAAATGCCTGATTGGCTGTGTGTCATGTGACTGTGACGTGGCCAGCTACCACTGGCTCTGCTGAGAGCACACCCCCACTTTGAATCCAAACCAGCACACAGCAGTTACATTTGTCACCAACAGCAAGCATTGAGAGCTGCTTGTCTAAAAGTGATTTAGGATAAAGCTAAACTAAATAAAATCACTGTTGATTGTTGAACAGGATAGGTTGCTGCCAGTCTATTTGTGGGATTAAATCTACATTATGGAGACTTTTTGCACACAGAGGAGGAGTTTTGGAGCAGAGAGATGACAGAGGTATGTAAAGCTATTTCAATTGATTGCTTTTGCTTCCAATATTTTTTACAACTTCACTATTTACAATTCATACTCCAGAGTTTTCAGCCCTTTTCATGTCAAGGACCCCAAAATCAAAAATGTAGACTATTTGGCTGCAGACCCCTTTTATATATGTGACAGGAACCCTCATTCCTGTAAAAAAGTTTCCATTTACAATGTTTCCAAGGTCCATTATTTATTCAGCTGTTAAATGGTGTTATTGTGACAGTAATCATTGCTATTTATATAGTGTTTGTTTAGTAATGTTAGGTTGAGAACCACTGCACAAGTGGTCCGTGGTCCCCAGCTAAATGATGGGGAGTTGATAACCAAATGGACCCCTATAGATCTTTTAATTACTGTAAAATCAAACCAAATGTACAAGCTAAATTATTTTTTACACATGATCTGTATTTCCTAAATTATTGGGTTTGAGACAGGCTAAATCTCACTAAATGGTGGTCCATGGCTCAAATGCATAATTGACAAACACTGATTTTGTGCCATGGTTCTCAAAGTGGGAGTGGGAGCTAGAAGTGATTTACAGGAGAGAGAGTGAGTGAGTGAGTGTGTGTGTGTGTGTGTGTGTGTGTGTGTGTGTGTGTGTGAGTGAGTGAGTGAGTGTGTGTGTGTGTGTGTGTGTGTGTGTGTGTGTGTGTGTGTGTGTGTGTGTGTGTGTGTGTGTGTGTGTGTGTGTGTGTGTGTGTGTGTGTGTGTGTGTGTGTGTGTGTGTGTGTAGTAGGCCTACATGGCTCATTTGTAATGTATTTTGTAGTCTTTCAACTTTTGTTTTTCTTCTGTCAACAGAAAATTCCAACGTCGAAAAGAAAACCAGTCCATGCAATATGGTAAGTTAAGTCTCCTCTTACCACCCTTTAGCAAAGTCCTTTTTAATCCAGGAAATCCAGTAGTAATCCACAATAGGAAAATAAAATGTATCTTCATCCTGTGGTATAATATCCAAGATCCAACATAGAATACAGCATGACTTTTGCATGAGACTTCTCCTTCTCTTCTTACCCTGTACTGCCAAAGCTGCACTTCACAGGTGTTACAAACACGTCTGAATGCCAATCTAATGCAGCCAATCACTGCAGGAACTAGTCAAGTACTAAATAATATACTGTACATGCTCATATTATGCAATGTGTTCTTGTAGATAATGATAACATCTAACCCATTTCCTTTTTCACTCTCTCTCTGTTACATGAGGTGTCTCTGTGGTGGTATGAGGTGATCCTGGGAGCTAAGCCAACCAGGTAATTCACTTAATGTTTTATTTGAACTGAGAAGCCATTCTACAGCCTCACATTGTGTGTGCTTGTAGATCAGCTATTTTTGTGTCAAACACCTCTGAAAGGAAACTTGACTTTGGTCTATTATATGTCCCCTTTAATGATTGAATGATTGCACTCTCCCCACAGTAATAAGGAAAAGAAAAAACAACACATGTTGACCATTTTTACACTTTGTTAATGTTAAGCTCAGTGTCAGGGAAGCCCACAATGAGAGTAAATGCCAGCAGAACAATATTGCAAGCCATTTTGGCAAAACCTTGATCGGCGCTACCCACACGTTAGGTTGTGTAGCTCATGCCTCGAATGCCCGATGCTTACAAGCTGTACTTTGTTGTAAAGGTGACGAATCAATGATAAAAATGATATAAAACAATACAAATTGGTATTTGGACCAAAGTCAAGTTTCCTTTCTTTTTGTGCTGATTTTATATCCTTTCTCTCTGTGTCACAGGTGCCGTACGTTGGGTGGATGCTTGTTCTTGTGACGCAGTGTCCAGTCCTGTCTTATGTGGAAGCAAACATGTATGAACTAGTAGTCACTAGTCTGTTTTCACTTCTCCCTCTCTCTCTCTCTGGTGTCTGCTGTGCTTGTCCTGCCTTTCCTTTGGGATAGACATGGTGGTTTCTACTCTTGGGAGATACCAACCAGGTAGTCTGATCATTGTTTTGTACTAGCCAATCTACAAACTGTTGTGCGATGGAAAATTATAACGCTTTGATTGGGTGTCTAACCTATTTATTATTTATTTTTTTATTCTCTCTTTCTCTCTCAGGTGGCGTGACGTGTCTGATAGTCCTTTCGGACCTGGTGCCAGTGGTTGACAGGATAGAGGATGGAGAGAGGAGCAACATCTCTGTGATGACCAGGCTTTTAAGACCTTGGTAGGCTTTATACGAGTCACAGTATAAATTGCATGTTTCAACAGGGAAGAAGAGGAGGTTTGCACACTGTTCCAGAGCTCCAGTAAATAGTTTATTAGGACACATTATTGTATCCTAATAAACTATTTACTGGAGCTCTGGAACAGTGTGTGAACCTCCTCCTTCCATGGTGTGTATATTATATATTCCTTGGTTCGGCACCTGTCAATCTTTGGAGATGTGCTTGCTTCCCTCTCTGCATGTTTCAACATACAATATGAATTAACCCTTGTGTGATGTGGTTTTCAGTGTCTGCATAATCATTTGTTTAATTATTCTAGGCGATGGCCTGTCTGCATGTTTTCATTTTTTCGCAGCTTAACCACCGGAACCCCCTCTTATGACAATGTCATGATATGTGAAAATGATGTGAAAATAAATAAATACAATTTTGCATGAATGTAGCTTGTAGACTTGCTGTTGCTGAGCAGATTTGGTGTAGAGGGTTTAAAAAAGCGGACCACCCTGGGCCACCTGATCAACAAGGGATAAAGAGATTATGCCATGTTTACAAAAGAACCTTACCCTACTATATTGTTCACAAAAATGTCATATGTTTTTCTTCAGACTCTTCAGTAACCACATGAAGGGGGAAAAGGAAGGTGGCTTTGGAGAAAACTGATGTATTTTAGAGCAATACAAGGTAACTTCATGTTGACCAAGGACAGACAATTGGCACACACCAATCTGTAAATAATGTAATTGGGCAAAACATGTCCTTCCCTTTGATACAATGGCAAGTGTCTTTGATTGGGTGTCTAACCCAGGGGGTTTCAAACATTTTTGACTCGGGTCACCTCACCCCTGTAAATAATATTTTAATCCACAGCACCCTTGAAGTACACTGTAAATATTTTGAATCTTACACCATTGGAGAAATATCAGTTTCCATTAGAACTGACGGAAAATAACTTTATACTTTATGTTTAACCACTTGAACCCCAGCATCCCTATTCTGGGAGGAAGGTTCACCAAAAATAGCCGATCTACAAGCTCACAGTGCGTTGTGACATGTTGTGAGCTTGTAGATCTGTTATTTTTGCAGAAGAGAGTTGGCCGTAGATGGAAAAATAACTCCTCACAAATCAGGTCAGTTTTACTTGGTGAACTGATATTGATGTAGTGATATTGATGATCAGATTATTCTGAGACACCCCTGGACTGGCATCAAGGCACCCTAGGGTGCCACAGCACCCACTTTAGGAAACCCTGGTCTAACCTATTTCCTTCTTTCTACTCTCTCTCTCAGCTGGCGTGATGTGTCTGCTTGGGTCCAGTCGTTGAGAGGATGGAGAGAAGAAGCACCTCTGTGACCAAGCTTTTTAAGTAAGTAAGAAGCAATGCACAGCATAACACAGTATAAGGTTTGTGTGATGTTTAGGTGTTCTGTGGTTTTCAGTGTCCTACAATTTAATTCTTCTGGGTGAGGGCCTGCTTAACCAACTGAACTCTTGTTATTTTAAGGTTATGAGGGTGAACATGATGTGAAATTTTCAAGTTAGTATGCATTGTGACCTTGTAGACACACCTGTAAATAATTTAATTAGCAAAACATGACAATGTGGTGGTGTAAGGTTATGACAGCATGTTACATATTTGTATTCTCTTTTTCTACAGATGCCGTCATGACGTTCAACCCAGAAGCAGAGGACAACCTAAAGCAGCAGAGGCGGGAAACACAGGGGAACTGTCCATTTCAAGAGGGACACTATGGACTGATATAAGTTGAATTAGTTCTGGTTGGACCTAAAACCTGGTAGCTCACTGGACATGCAGGCAAGAGGAGGCAGCGGGGGACACAAACGCATACACTCAGAACTGATTGAACTGCCACCCTGAATTCTGGGGGATCTTGGTAGTTCTGTTTGGACCTACAGTATAACCTGGCAACTCCCCGGAATACATTTTTTAAATTATTTTTTGTTGTTGTTGTGAACTCACCGGAATATATTTTTTAAATTTCTTTTTTTGTTATTGTGAACTCACTGGATTATATTTTTTAATTATTATATTTTTGTTGTGAACACACCGGAATATGTTGTATTAATTATTTTTGTTGTTGTTGTGGGACATATGCAAGTAAAAAGGAAACTGTCTGGAAGTTCTCTCTGAGGTAGGCTGTGCTATTATTTCATGTATTTCTTTATTTGAGTGTTTAGGTAAAAACAAGGATCAAGCTTAATCAGACCTAGTGACTGCTGTGTGAGCTACCCTCTATTCACTATTCAGAACTTGACACAATTTGGTGTCATACTGTCATATGTCTGGAAGGTGATGTGATGTTAGCGTTGGTTTTCACGCCCTCTGATGTTTTGCATGTCCAACTTTGGTCATTGATGTCAACCTAATGTTGGGTTTTGACAGCAATGCACCTCTTGCTTACATGTCTAACCAACATTGGAGGATGACGTCTTGCCAACGTTGGGTTATGTTCATTTAACCAAATTAGAACTTGTATCCACATTTGGAGTTGAACCAGTAATCGTCTACATAACATCTGAGATTAACATCAAGCTGACGTTGGATTATGTCAGTCCAATTTTATTCAACTAAAATAACTTTTATCCAACGTTAGGAGACCAACCAAAATTCAATGTCAAGATAACATCAGATGCTAACATCAAATCAATGTTTGCCTTATGACGTCAAACCGATTTACTTTTCAACAAAAATACATTGGGAGTTTAACCTTTAATCAATGTCTACATGACATCAGAAATTGACATCAAACCAATGTTGGGTCATGACGTCAATCAAACTTAAAAACCCAACGTTGGGAGTAACCTTAACAAATGTTATGTTTTGACGTCAATCAAACTTTGATTTTCAACCAAAATACAGCTGGTATCCAACGTTGGGAGTCTAACCTTTAATCGACGTCTACGTAACATCAGTGATTGACATTAAATCAACGTTAGTTTAAGATGTCAAACCAACATCAGGTTATGACATCAAACCAACATCGGGTTATGTCGTCTAACCAACGTTAGGTTATGACGTCAGACAAACTTTCTTTTTCAACATCCAACGTTGGGAGTCTAACCTTTAATCAACGTTTACGTAACATCAGAGATTAACATTAAATCAACATTAGTTTAAGATGTCAAACCAACATCAGGTTATGACGTCTAACCAACGTTAGGTCATGATGTCAGACAAACTTTCATTCACAACGAAAATACAACTGGTATCCAACGTTGGAGTCTAACCTTTATTCAACGTCTATGTTACATCAGATATTAACATTAAATCAACATTAGTTTAAGATGTCTAACCAACGTTAGGTTATGACGTCTAACCAACGTTAGGTTATGATGTCAGACAAACTTTCATTTACAACGAAAATACAACTTGTATCCAACGTTGGGAGTCTAACCTTTAATCAACGTCTATGTAACATCAGAGATTAACGTTAAATCGACGTTAGTTTAAGATGTCAAACCAACATCAGGTTGCGACATCAAAGCAACATCAGGTTCTGACGTCTAACCAACGTTAGGTTAGGACGTCAGACAAACTTTCATTTACAACCAAAATACAACTGGTATCCAACATTGGGAGTCTAACCTTTAATCAACGTCTATGTAACATCAGAGATTAACGTTAAATCGACGTTAGTTTAAGATGTCAAACCAACATCAGGTTACGACGTCAAAGCAACATCAGGTACTGACGTCTAACCAACGTTAGGTTAGGACGTCAGACAAACTTTCATTTACAACCAAAATCCAATGGTCATCCAACGTTGGAGTACAACGTTGTCCCAACGTTGTACTGACGTCGTGTGCCAGCTGGGAGGGTTTGATAAGATCAGAGAGGTGGGGTGCCTTGTAGGTGGTATGCAGGACTTTGTAGTGGATTCTGTGCTTGACAGGGAGCCAGTGTAGTCAGGGAGGAGTGGAGGACCCAGCCCCCAAAATGGAACGAAGGCCGACATTTTAGTTGTATTTTTTTCCTAATGGCCGGCCTGGATTGGCCGGGAATGAACCGGGTGTTCGGGAGTTGTCCTGCTTTTCCCAATGGCCAGCACGTCCCTGGTTGCAATAATCAAGCTGGGATGTGAAGAATGATGTTTCTGTTCTCCTCCCGTTCAGACCTACTCTGGCTTGTTCTGTGCCACTGTGAACCCCTACAAGTGGCTCCCAGTGTACGACCAGGAGGTTGTGAATGCCTACAGGCAAGAAGCGTATTGAAGCTCCACCCCACATCTTCTCTGTCTCTGACAACGCCTATCAGTTCATGCTGATGGGTAAGTACTGCTCAGAACAATGTAAAAACAACGGTTTTATGCGGTATCCAAGACTAAAGGTTTTCTTTACATTTTACAGACAAAGAGAACCAGTCTGTCCTGATCACGTAAGTTTCCACATCAGAAGCGGGTGGATTATTGCAGCCAATCCCTTGCTGGAGGCCTATGGTAATGCCAAGACTGTGAGAAATGACAACTCCTCTCGCTTTGTAAGTGTAAATAATGACATTTCATGAGAAAACCTGCAATCATTTCACAATGTAGAGGGATGCAATCATGCAGCACATTGTGCTTTATTAAACAGGGTAAATTCATCAGAATCCATTTCGGCACAACCGGTAAACTGGCCAGTGCTGATATTGAGACATGTAAGTATGAAGTAGTTCACAGATGATAAATTATGTATGCCTTAATTTGAGCATTACATTTTGAGTTATATACAACCCATATACAGTAGATTATCGTTATCATTATTATGAGTTATGTACAGCCCATATGGATTATTATTATCATTATAGATGTAGTAGTATTATGAGTTATGTACAACCCATATAGATCTGCTGGAGAAGTCCAGAGTGACCTACCAGCTTTCTGCAGAGAGGGGGTACCATATCTTCTTCCAAATGATGACCAACCACAAACCCGAGATTATTGGTAAGTGGAATTACTGATGATGCAGCGAGAACATCCATGAATGAATAAAAACACATGTTCACCCTTCTTTTAATCCCTTTCCAGAGCAGTGTCTGATCACGTCCAACCCGTACGACTACCCCCTGATCAGCATGGGTGTGATCGCTGTGGCCAGCATCGATGACAACGTGGAGCTGGACGCTACTGATGTCAGTGAACCAGTGTTGATTTTGACAACACATTTTAGATAGATAGATAGATACCTTTATTATTCCAAGGGGGAAATTCAGTTGTCCAGTTGTAGCACAGCAGTATACAGTTATTTACAAAGTTACAGAGAAGTAACAAAAAAGATAGATAAGAGGAAGAAAAAAAACAAGAGCAGTACAGTACCAATAAAGAGAAGGTGCATCAATAGAGGGGGCGAATAATATATAAGTATATATACATAAAGTGTCTTACAAAAAGAGACCGTAACAGTCAATGCTAGTTAGTGCAACAAGTATCTGTCATTGTTAAACAAAGCAAAATACTCAGAAAATACCAACACAACCTAATAGTGCAATGTCAAAAATCAGTGCGAAAAAAAACAAGAAAAACAGCTCAGAGAAGAAGAAACTAGGAAGCGTGTCACCGCAAGACGCACATGAGCACCCTCCCTGGAAGGTCCTTAGGGGTCAAAGTCAATACAGCAATAGTTCCGTCAGTCTAAGTTAGGAAGGAAGTCCTTAGTCCTTATTTTGATTTCGTTTTAGTCATAGTCCTTTTGAATAAAATGTCATTTGGTTTTAATCTCTTGAATACACCTCTGCTCATTGACATCAGGACGCTATTGACATCCTGGGCTTCAACGTCGAGGAGAAACAGAACATCTACAAGTTCACCGGCGCAGTGATGCATCATGGTGTGCTGACCTTCAAACAGAAGCAGCGTGAGGAGCAAGCAGAACCTGACAGCACAGAGGGTGAGAGGAAAGAAATGGTTATTTGGTTTACCTATGATCCTAGAGCAGGGGTTTTCAAAGTGGGTGACGGGGCACCCTGGGGTGCCACGACGGCAGTCCAGGGGTGCCGCGAGATCATTTGATAATATTTGGAATTTATTTGGACACTTGAAAAAACATTTTAAACTTGAAGTACAAAGTTATTTTCAGTCAGTTCTAACCGAAATGGCTATTATCTCAACGTTTTCCTCGCAAACATAATCACTAAAATATCGTCACTGTCGGGCAGAAACCTTGTATCTCCAAGTTTCAAATGTGTACGTCTTTTGGTAAAGCAAAGCCCTGCTTCATCATACAGGACTGTCACACAAAAAAAGTGGAAACAGCCGATCTACAAGCGCGAGGCGTTGTGTGCTTGTAGATCTGCTGTTTTCACTAGTTTAGTACATAATATTTGGAATTTATTTGGACACTTGAAAAAATATTTTAAACTTGAAGTACAAAGTTATTTTCAGTCAGTTCTAACCGAAATGGCTATTATCTCAACGTTTTCCTCGCAAACATAATCACTAAAATATCGTCACTGTCGGGCAGAAACCTCATATCTCCAAGTTTCAAATGTGTACGTCTTTTGGTAAAGCAAAGCCCTGCTTCATCATACAGGACTGTCACACAAAAAAAGTGGAAACAGCCGGTCTACAAGCGCGAGGCGTTGTGTGCTTGTAGATCTGCTGTTTTCACTAGTTTAGTACATAATATTTGGAATTTATTTGGACACTTGAAAAAATATTTTAAACTTGAAGTACAAAGTTATTTTCAGTCAGTTCTAACCGAAATGGCTATTATCTCAACGTTTTCCTCGCAAACATAATCACTAAAATATCGTCACTGTCGGGCAGAAACCTCATATCTCCAAGTTTCAAATGTGTACGTCTTTTGGTAAAGCAAAGCCCTACTTCATCATACAGGACTGTCACACAAAAAAAGTGGAAACAGCCGATCTACAAGCGCGAGGCGTTGTGTGCTTGTAGATCTGCTGTTTTCACTAGTTTAGTACATAATATTTGGAATTTATTTGGACACTTGAAAAAATATTTTAAACTTGAAGTACAAAGTTATTTTCAGTCAGTTCTAACCAAAATGGCTATTATCTCAACGTTTTCCTCGCAAACATAATCACTAAAATATCGTCACTGTCGGGCAGAAACCTCATATCTCCAAGTTTCAAATGTGTACGTCTTTTGGTAAAGCAAAGCCCTACTTCATCATACAGGACTGTCACGCAAAAAAAGTGGAAACAGCCGATCTACAAGCGCGAGGCGTTGTGTGCTTGTAGATCTGCTGTTATCACTAGTTTAGTAAATAATATTTGGAATTTATTTGGACACTTGAAAAAATATTTTAAACTTGAAGTACAAAGTTATTTTCAGTCAGTTCTAACCGAAATGGCTATTATCTCAACGTTTTCCTCGCAAACATAATCACTAAAATATCGTCACTGTCGGGCAGAAACCTCATATCTCCAAGTTTCAAATGTGTACGTCTTTTGGTAAAGCAAAGCCCTACTTCATCATACAGGACTGTCACACAAAAAAAGTGGAAACAGCCGATCTACAAGCGCAAGGCGTTGTGTGCTTGTAGATCTGCTGTTTTCACTAGTTTAGTACATAATATTTGGAATTTATTTGGACACTTGAAAAAATATTTTAAACTTGAAGTACAAAGTTATTTTCAGTCAGTTCTAACCGAAATGGCTATTATCTCAACGTTTTCCTCGCAAACATAATCACTAAAATATCGTCACTGTCGGGCAGAAACCTCATATCTCCAAGTTTCAAATGTGTACGTCTTTTGGTAAAGCAAAGCCCTACTTCATCATACAGGACTGTCACACAAAAAAAGTGGAAACAGCCGATCTACAAGCGCGAGGCGTTGTGTGCTTGTAGATCTGCTGTTTTCACTTCTTTAGTACATTTTATAGATGTTAAATACAAAATGAACGGTTTTGGACATACAGGGTTTCCACCCGACAACGATGATATGCTATAAATATATATGGTGCTGGGAGTGAAAATTATAATGTAGGGGTGCCTCGGATTAAAGAAATATTTATGCGGTGCCCTGAGACAAAAAGGTTTGGGAACCCCTGTCCTAGATTATACTATCTCTATGCATGTGTTGTATTACCTTGTGCTTACCTTGCTTACTGTAAATTACTCTCTGGATTAAGAGCGTCTGATGAGTGCCTACATTGAAAATGGCTAATTGTGTGAACATTTCAGTGGCTGACAAGATTTGCTACCTGTTGGGCCTGAACTCAGCAGAGATGCTTAAGGCATACTGCTACCCCAGAGTGAAAGTGGGAAACGAGTATGTCACTAAGGGACAAACTGTGCCACAGGTGAGTAACTTGCAATCTGATTGTGTGTATGAAATGAAATCTGATTTCATACACACCTTACATTCTCAACACAGCATATCATAAGACCTCTAATATATTTTTGAGTTGTGTCCAGACCAGTCTTAAATCGAAGGCAAGGCAGGGACTATGTTTTGCGATCTGCGTAAAACTTTGTACGCTTACTCCCTAGAAGCCAAGGAAAAACCTTTGCCCTGAATTTTTCACATCTGCCTTATATAGCGCCACCAGGAGGCCGACCTTTTAAAAAAAAAAATAATACTCCTTCAGATTTCATCCAAATGTCACGTAAATCACTACACATGACCTCTATAGTCATGTGATCAAGACAGATTAATTTGACTTCATATTCCATCCTGAGTGGCTAAGATTGACAACTAAAGTTGAGTGGCCTGTTTTGAACAAAATGCCTTGAATCGTGAATGCAGTGTCCGATTGTGGTGAAACGTTGCACACACATTCACACTCTGTTGAGGAGCCAATGCCACTTTCCCTAGCTTTGAAGACCTTGCAGGCTTATAGAAAGGCTAAAACATATTTCATCCGCCAGTTTAGATAGCATGTTATGTATTCAGGTTCATTTGTAGACCTGACATCCATTATGTGTAGTTTTTTAGTCTTCTTTTTTACATTATACAGTTTAGACTGATGATTAGTTTACCTATGATCCTAGATTAATATTGCTATGCATTTGATGTATTACCTCGTGTTATCCTTGCTGACTGTAAATTGGTCTGGAATCGGATTAAAGCCCTTTGCACACAGACACGTTTATCCGCACGGATAAAACGGACAATTTCACTTTTTTTAAAAGAAAACAAAGATTCTCTACGATCTCATGCACACCGGATCCGAATTAGCCATGCGACGAGTGGCTGCGGCTTTTTTTTTTCTCGATCGAACCCAGTTCGATTTGTGCGTCTTGACGCATGCGGTGAAAAACTCATCACTCCTTTTATGACTCCTTTTGGGATCCGCAGCGCCGATTCCGCACAGCATTGCACACCAAATCCAATGCGTTTTATTCATGCAGCAAACGAAAAAAAAGAAGAAAAAAAAACGGTCCTGTGTGCAAAGGGCTTAAGAGTGTGTACTAAATGCTTAAATTCAAAATTCTAAAATGTGTAATTCACACCCCTACTAAATAACATTTCTATTTCCCTAGGTAATGAACTCAGTCGGTGCCTTGGCCAAGTCCATCTATGAGAAGCTGTTCTTGTGGATGGTCATCAGGATCAATGAGATGCTGGACACCAAGCAGCAGAGAAACTACTACATTGGTGTGCTGGACATCGCTGGCTTTGAAATCTTTGATGTAAGCATGGACTTGTTTTAAGTGGCATTGGACTTGTTTTAAGTAGAATGGACTTGTTTTAAGCGTTTTAATGTTAAGAGACGGCAGGCTAGTGATAATTATTTCAACTCGCAGTTCAACACCCTGGAGCAGCTGTGCATCAACTTCACCAATGAGAAACTGCAACAGTTTTTCAACCACACCATGTTTGTTCTGGAGCAAGAGGAGTACGTGAAAGAGGGAATTCTGGGATCTCGTTGACTTCGGCATGGACCTGGCTGTCTGCATTGAGCTCATTGAGAAGGTACTATTATTATATTATTATGTATTATCATGGACCTGGCTGTCTGCATTGAGCTCATTGAGAAGGTACTATTATTATATTATTATGTATTATCATGGACCTGGCTGTCTGCATTGAGCTCATTGAGAAGGTACTATTATTATATTATTATGTATTATCATGGACCTGGCTGTCTGCATTGAGCTCATTGAGAAGGTACTATTATTATGTATTATCATGGACCTGGCTGTCTGCATTAATTGAGCTCACAGAGAATGTATACAATTATTTTGTGCTATATTGAACATGATGTTAATATTATCTTTGTTAATTTGTCTCTCTTGCCTCCTTTAAGCCCTTGGGCATCTTCTCCATCCTTGAAGAGGAGTGCATGTTCCCAAAGGCTTCAGACAAAACCTTCAACGACAAGTTGCATGGAACGCATCTTGGAAAGTGCAAAGCCTTTGAGAAACCCAAGCCTGGCAAAGGCAAAGGCGAGGCCCACTTCTCCCTGGTCCACTACGCTGGAACCTGGTCCACTACGCTGGAACCTGGTCCACTACGCTGGAACCTGGTCCACTACGCTGGAACCTGGTCCACTACGCTGGAACCGTGGACTACAGCATCACAGGCTGGCTGGAGAAGAACAAAGACCCACTGAACGACTCTGTGGTGCAGCTGTACACCAAGTCTTCAGTTAAACTGCTGGGCGTATTGTATCCTGCCCCTGAGCCTGAAGGTATGTGTATTCATATAATGTGTTCTGTGACACACAGACAGTGCTTAATCAATTCCAGACCATCCCTATTGGCCGTCTAAGAGCACTATTGTGTTTAACTAATGATAATTCCTGATTCTAACACATATTAACAGATACTACAAAGAAGGGAGGCAAAAAGAAGGGTGGCTCCATGCAGACTGTGTCTAGCGCTTTCAGGGTAAGAATTATGTATTCATTATTATCAAAATTATATTCGTACAGTAAGACGTAGGCACGTCTTTTCATGTACAACCTTTTACTAATACTACTTGGCTCTTTTATGTCTCAATAGGCAAACTTGGGGGTGCTGATGACCAACTTGAGGAGCACTCATCCTCACTTTGTACGTTGCCTGATTCCCAACGAGTCCAAGACTCCAGGTAAACACAGAAAATAAACATTTAAAGAGTGAGAGTGAGTTGGTCATTAATGCAACTTTGGCCAGTGTGTAACTATTTTGTCCTAATAATAATAATAATTATAATAATAATAATGAAGCAACATATTTACAGGGCTGATGGAGAACTTCCTGGTTATTCACCAGCTGAGGTGTAACGGTGTGCTGGAGGGCATCAGGATCTGCAGAAAGGGCTTCCCCAGCAGAATCCCATATGCTGACTTCAAGCAGAGGTATTCATTCCTTTTTCCAGCAGCTATTAGTTCCACTGATGTTCATGCAAGATTACTTTTAGAAAACGGGTGCGAAGCACTGAACGTCAGTTCAAAATGACCATGAACTCTTACAAAACAGGTACAAAGTACTGAATGCCAGCGCATGCCCCGACGGCGCGTTCATGGACAACAAGAAAGCCTCTGAGAAGCATCAAGAAGGACATCGATGACCTGGAGCTCACCTTGGCCAAAGTGGAGAAGGAGAAACATGCCACTGAAAACAAGGTTCACGATTATACACACTCTTAACTGTCTTATACATTTGTAGAAACTAATGATCCATTCACGATTATACACTCTAGCCGTCTTATCAAGTTATTAAACAATAATGATCCATTCCGTCATGTTATTTAGGTGAAGAAGCTGACTGAGGAGATGGCCTCTCAGGATGAAGGTCTTGCTAAGCTGACCAAGGAAAAGAAGGCCCTCCAAGAGTCTCATCAGCAGACCCTGGATGACCTGCAGGCAGAGGAAGACAAAGTCAACACTCTGACCAAGGCCAAGACCAAGCTGGAGCAGCAAGTTGACGATGTGAGTTGACCAGAGTGAATCAAGATGTTTTTACCATGTTATGTTTATCGTTTCACTAAATAACTGTGTACAAATAATCTATCGTTGTGCAGCTGGAGGGTTCTCTGGAGCAAGAGAAGAAGCTCCGCATGGACCTGGAGAGAGCCAAGAGAAAGCTTGAAGGTGATCTGAAACTGGCCCAGGAATCCATCATGGACCTGGAGAACGACAAGCAGCAGACTGATGAGAAGATAAAGAAGTAATGTGGACCAACAATATTAAATGTCATGGAGAAAAACCACCTGCAGAATGACCACTAAGATATTATGTACTGTACTCCACAGGAAGGACTTTGAAATCGCCCAGCTTCTGAGCAAGATTGAGGATGAACAGTCTTTGGGAGCTCAGCTGCAGAAGAAGATCAAAGAACTCCAGGTATTTTTATTTTCTGTAAAATCATTAATAATAGGTAAGGGTGAATTATTATTTTCAGATGCCAATCTAACCCTGTGCGTTTCAAAGGCTCGCATTGAAGAACTGGAGGAGGAGATCGAGGCGGAGCGCGCCGCTCGTGCCAAGGTGGAGAAGCAGAGAGCCGACCTCTCCAGGGAACTGGAAGAGATCAGCGAGAGGCTGGAGGAGGCCGGCGGAGCCACCGCCGCTCAGATCGAGATGAACAAGAAGAGAGAAGCAGAGTTCCAGAAGCTGCGTCGTGACCTTGAAGAGTCCACGCTGCAGCACGAAGCCACCGCTTCTGCTCTCCGTAAGAAGCAGGCGGACAGCGTAGCGGAGCTGGGTGAGCAGATCGACAACCTCCAGAGAGTCAAGCAGAAACTTGAGAAGGAGAAGAGCGAGTACAAGATGGAGATCGATGACCTGTCCAGCAACATGGAGGCTGTCGCTAAGGCAAAGGTATGATGGAATCAGGGGCATAGTTCTGCCGATTTAAAATGACTCCAATACGGAAGTAAAACTTCCTATGATTGGCCACTAGTTGCGCTGTTTTCCCCCCGGGCCGATCGCAAAAAGAATTGTTCTCCATTGGATCCCATTCATTTTCCCCTTTCGTGTTCTAACCTTAATTAACATTTTCATGAATACTTTATGGTTCCTATCGCTAGTTAAAAATTGCCTTTCAATCACCATCATATGCGTTTTGTCGAAATTTGGTCCAATTTATTTTAAAATAAATGATAAAGTTGCGGGGGGCGTGGCCAACTAAACTGATACCAGCCGGCTGTGTTCTTCTTAGTATGCTGTATTTCGGGAGGTGTCATTTGCGCTGCATAGAAACCAATGGCTTCGCTTTGTCCATATATTTTATACAGTCTATAGAATGCCTGTGTATAATATCATTCTTGAGATAGCACTTTTTTCAAATCGGGCAGTCTTACCCAACTTTAAAACCGAGTAGTCTTGTGAACGATTGTGGTGATTGCAAACTCTAAATGTTATTGATTTTTTTAAAGTAAGTCTTTGTAGATACAAACAGTGCCGTTCTCTACCCATAGCTAATGAATGCCAACCCAGTGATGAGGAAACCATCTCCAGAACAAAGCAATGAACCGATCTAAGAATATATATTATTGCATGTGTCCAATGTTAATTTCCAGGGAAATCTTGAGAAGATGTGCCGCACCCTTGAGGACCAACTTAGTGAAATCAAGGCCAAGAGTGATGAGAACGTTCGCCAGATGATATTGGAGCTCAGAGAGCAAGACTGTTGACAGAGAACGGTAAATGTTCATCTTAAAGGAGTAGTTCACCCCCAAAATAACTTTTTTTCTATTGATTAGTCACGCCACAGCTCAAGGTGCAAAAACTTGATTCGGGTAAATTTACCCCCATTGATTCCGGATGGGGACCCGTTTCATCCGGAACGAATGGGGGTACATTTATTGTTATCACATTTTTGTCTTAGGAATGCGACAAAAAACTAAAAATATTATTGAACTCTACTCTCCATGGCTTGACTAATCAATAGAAAAAAAGTCATTTTGGGGGTAAACTACTCCTTTAAAGTCTACTTTGGTTTGCCGATGGCACTTGAGAAAATTGCCCATAATTAGAGATAATGGTTTGAGCAATAGTTATCCTGGGACTTGATCATTATGTTTGAAATGTTTTAAACGAATATTCAAACTTCTAATTAGGTGAGTTTGGTCGTCAACTTGAAGAGAAAGAGGCTCTGGTCTCTCAGCTCACCAGAGGCAAGCAGGCCTTTGTCCAGCAGATCGAGGAGTTGAAGAGACACGTTGAAGAGGAGGTTAAGGTGAGGAGCAGATACTCCCCTTTGTTTTTAGGCTTTGTCTTATATTTTATGTTATTTATTTTTCAGCTGACATTATTTTGTCCGTTTCCTTTCGACAGGCAAAGAACGCCCTTGCTCATGCTGTGCAGTCAGCTCGCCATGACTGTGACCTCCTGAGGGAGCAGTTTGAGGAGGAGCAGGAGGCCAAGGCAGAACTCCAGAGAGGAATGTCCAAAGCCAACGGTGAGGTGTCTCAGTGGAGGGCCAAGTATGAGACTGATGCTGTCCAACGCACTGAGGAGCTGGAGGAAGCCAAGTAAGTCATCAGTGTTTTTACAATCATCAGGTACCGCTCACTGTACTATTGCTCACGGTAACCCGATTCCATTCGACACTGATCAGGAAGAAGCTCGCCCAACGTCTTCAGGAGGCTGAGGAGCAAATCGAGGCTGTGAATTCCAAGTGCGCCTCTCTGGAGAAGACTAAGCAGAGACTCCAGGGTGAAGTGGAAGACCTCATGATTGATGTGGAGAGGGCCAACGGTTTGGCTGCAAATCTTGACAAGAAACAGAGGAACTTTGATAAGGTGCTTTGACATACATTATAAAAAAAATAATAATAATCTTGCCTATTAAAGTGGGGTAAATGACGCATTTTATTACAAATGCTGTGCAGGTCCTGGCAGAATGGAAGCAGAAGTTTGAAGAGGGCCAGGCAGAACTGGAAGGAGCTCAGAAAGAGGCTCGTTCTCTCAGCACTGAGGTGTTCAAGATGAAGAACTCCTACAAGGAGACTCTGGACCAACTGGAGACCATGAAGCGTGAGAACAAGAACCTGCAACGTAAGTCTTCTCTGAAGTAAATCATTATTTTAATAGCAGTAAAAAATACAAAACAGTTGCTGATTGGAAAGTTCCTCATTCTTTATTTTCAACTGCAGAGGAGATCTCAGACCTGACCGAACAGATTGGTGAGACCGGGAAGAGCATCCATGAGCTGGAGAAATCAGGTGGAGACCGAAAAGTCAGAGATCCAGACAGCCCTGGAGGAAGCTGAGGTAAAACCTTTAGGTCCTAGATGAACAACGCAATTGCTTACATTTTAGAATTATTTTAATGCGTTTTATATTCAAACCATGTAGCAGGGTATAAATAGACCGTTTGTCAGCCTTCTGATTGGTCCCTGAGACTCCCTGACTGGCCAACCAGAAAAAAACATTCACTTTTTGCTATCGGGGGTGGAGTTTGTGCAGTGGAGATTCTGGAGAATGTTAAATGTGGCTTTCAAAACTGTCCGCAGTGCGCGACACGGCGATCGCCCGGTACGGCCGCGATCTCGGCCGTGATCTCGCTCATCATAATGAATAAGCTTCAACAAACTAGTTCACATGGACCATATCAATGGTCTAAGAGTCACGATTGGGTACATATATTTTAAATGGGCAGAATTACGAAAAGCCAGCCTATTATGTGAGGTTAGGATTATAGTTCTGTCCTCTTCCTACCCAGGATGCAATGCGCGGTCTATTCTCTTTCTGATCCAGAGGGTTAAACTAATTAAAACATTTATTTTCGGGGGGAAAACTACTGTTTTGCTATGTAATTACTGTACCTTTTTCTTCCCTTTTTATTAATATCACGTAGATGTGTTTTTTGTGGTACTTTATATAGCTGTAATGAGGCTATGAAGGGAAAAAAAATCCCATCCACTACCACTATAAAAGAATCTGCAAAGAGGATTCTGTCCCACTGGGATTAAACAAATTAAAACATATATTTTCGGGTAAACCCCCTGTTTTGCAATGTAACTACTGTACCTTTGTCTTCCCTTTTTATTAATATCACCTAGATGTTTTTCCTTTGGTACTTTATATAGCTGTAATGAGGCTATGAAGGGAAAAAAAATCCCATTCACTGCCACTATAAAAACAATCTGCCCAGGGTCAAATGTCCTATCATAGTAACAGGGCAGAATGGGGCGGGATTTGCAAAAGGGCTTATTGGATGCTACATTAAAATACTCTACAACCTTTCGACCCCGTATTACATTCCAGGGTACTCTGGAGCACGAGGAGTCCAAGATTCTCCGTGTCCAACTGGAGCTCAACCAGATCAAAGGCGAGGTGGACAGGAAGCTGGCAGAGAAGGACAAGGAGATGGAGCAGATCAAGAGGAACAGCCAGAGGGTGATTGACTCCATGCAGAGCACCCTGGACTCTGAGGTCAGGAGCAGGAACGATGCCCTGAGGATCAAGAAGAAGATGGAGGGAGACTTGAACGAGATGGAGGTCCAGCTGAGCCACGCCAACCGCCAGGCTGCTGAGGCCCAGAAGCAACTGAGGAATGTCCAGGGACAGCTCAAGGTGCAAAACATATAGAAGTTAGACGGCAGACAATAGACACATATTCAAACAACAGAGCTGCTCTGAACAACAGTCACGTTCTGATGTTTCTCTTTAATGTGACCGCGTCAAATGTGATTTGTTTTAGGATGCCCAACTGCACCTTGACGACGCTTGCAGAGGACAGGATGACCTGAAGGAACAGGCTGCCATGGTGGAGCGTAGGAACGGCCTCATGGTTGCTGAGATCGAGGAGCTGAGAGTGGCTCTGGAACAGACGGAGAGAGGCCGCAAGGTGGCTGAACAAGAACTGGTGGATGCTAGTGAGCGCGGTGGCCTGTTGCACTCCCAGGTAAATCAATGGAAAAAAACTCTCAACACATTTAACATACGAGTCATGCATACTTGCATTGCTAAACCGAATCTTTGTTTTAGAACACAAGCCTTTTGGGCACCAAGAAGAAGCTCGAGGCGGACCTGATCCAGGTCCAAGGCGAGGTGGACGACAGCGTTTCAGAAGCAAGGAATGCAGAGGAGAAGGCCAAGAAAGCCAGATGTAAGTTAGGGGGTCCGCCCCTTATCCAATATACCAGGGCAATTAGACATCCTTATGGCATGTGTAATATATAACACACAACACAATACAGCTCGCACATGGCATGCGGATGTTGAAAACCTTTGCACTATTATGCTACGACAGAGGATGTATTTTAGAACTAAATGCTAAACTTATCATATACAAACAGCCACAATGAAGATCATATGGAAATAAAATCATATGGAAATGAACTTCAAATCTCAGCGAGACCAAGTTCATTCTGAACCCAGCATTCTGAGGTGCTGGCTTCAGGCAGATGGTTCAGAATGCTATCTGAGTATACTGAGCTGGTACAAGAATCTATTCATTCTATTCTCCATAAAGATATTTACCTGGTTTGTTTCCTTCTGGTCTTATGACACTAGTATCTGTTCATTACCTTATTAATACATGTTTATTATCATTTTAATGAGATATTTTAATCCATGTACCATGTTTGTATATTGTGATTTCCTTGGCAAGTGTCTTGTGTGATGCAGCGGCACATTTCTTTCCTTGTGGGACAACAAAGTATATTTGATCTCATACAAAAATGACTCTCCAGGCTGCCATGATGGCCGAGGAGCTGAAGAAAGAGCAGGACACCAGCTCTCACCTGGAGAGGATGAAGAAGAACCTGGAGGTCACAGTGAAAGACCTGCAGCACCGTCTGGACGAGGCTGAGAACCTGGCCATGAAGGGAGGCAAGAAGCAGCTCCAGAAACTGGAGGGCAGGGTAAGATGTAGGAGAGAAAAATAGAGTCCGCAACACTGGTAATACTCAGCTCTGCTTTATTGCTTCAACGTTTCGATCCGTTTGGATCTTCTTCAGGAATAGTACAGGGAAATGGGTGTGTGTCCTTATAAAGACTAGCTTCCACAATGATTGGCTGTAACAATGAGTGGTAATTGAAACCACCCATACCAATCAGACCATTTCTTCAATAGCAAAAGGCAATAATAGACACAAGCCCAACATGTTTGCATATATACATTATAAAGAAATACAATACAAAAAATAGTAGTAATCAGGAGCAGGATAGGACACAAATAGTACCAGTTAATCACACTTCATTTCAGAATGACTTAATATTTCATATTTTGTTTTTGTTAAAAAACACTGTTGATAAGGCCCAGACCTACTGGTAAAGTAGCTGGGGCCAGAGAAGAATTTCTCACCACTACTCGTGTCCTATAGCGTGAACAAATGACTATATGATATGAGAAAATATTGAATAAGAGGACTAGTAGGTCTTCAGGAGGAGTCCTCCATCATCAGAGTCCCCAACCATTGGATAACCTACAAAGACCATGAGAAAGAGAGAAATGTTAGACAGTTAAAAACAAGTAAAAACATTAATACCAAAATAGTACTCTAAGGTACACTGGACCCAAACTACATTATGGCCTACATAGTAAAGTTACAGAAAAGGTCTAAGGTCGAAATATTCATTCAAGCCTTTCGCCACAGTATTTAGGGTGGACATCCAAAATGCTTCCCTCTGAAGGAGCAAAGTGTCTATATCACCACCCCTAGGAGGCAATTTAACCCGCTCAATGCCCAAATACCTCAATGAAGAAATACAGTGTTGGGCTTGGTGGAAGTGTAGGGCTACAGGGTTTTTGAAGTTTTTATTTCTTATGTCACTCCTGTGTTCTGAGATTCTTGTTTTTAAAGGTCTCAGAGTTTTGCCAATGTACGCAAGCCCACACACACATTTTATCATGTAAACCACATTGTTTGTTGTACAGCTAATAATGCCCTTAATTTTAAAACTTTTACCTGTGGTAGGATGACTGAATGTATGACATTTAGATGTGAAATTGCATTGGGCACATCTGCCACACTTATAATTACCATCTGGAACATCTGATAGGAAATGTGTAGGTGTATCCTGACTCAAATGTGACCTGACCAGGAGGTTCTTAAGATTGGGTGGTCTTTTGTATACTATGCGGGGAGGGGCTGAAAAGGTTCTACCTAGGGTGGGGTCTGACTTCAAAATATGCCAATGCTTTCTGATCATTGCCTCAAATTCTTTGCCTAAAGGGGAGTACTGTACATAACAGTTAATTTGTTTTTCTTTTTCATTTCTCTCCATGCTTTTGAGACACTCAAGTTGGGTACAGCCACTAAACTTGTCTTTGGCTGGTTTGACCCAATCAACTGGATACCCACGCTGTTTAAAGCGATTTGCAAGGTCTCTTGCATGTGTGGTAAACGATTGGTCCACACTACAGATCCTGCGTACCCGCTTGAACTGCCTCCTAGGGGTGGTGATATAGACACTTTGCTCCTTCAGAGGGAAGCATTTTGGATGTCCACCCTAAATACTGTGGCGAAAGGCTTGAATGAATATTTCGACCTTAGACCTTTTCTGTAACTTTACTATGTAGGCCATAATGTAGTTTGGGTCCAGTGTACCTTAGAGTACTATTTTGGTATTAATGTTTTTACTTGTTTTTAACTGTCTAACATTTCTCTCTTTCTCATGGTCTTTGTAGGTTATCCAATGGTTGGGGACTCTGATGATGGAGGACTCCTCCTGAAGACCTACTAGTCCTCTTATTCAATATTTTCTCATATCATATAGTCATTTGTTCACGCTATAGGACACGAGTAGTGGTGAGAAATTCTTCTCTGGCCCCAGCTACTTTACCAGTAGGTCTGGGCCTTATCAACAGTGTTTTTTAACAAAAACAAAATATGAAATATTAAGTCATTCTGAAATGAAGTGTGATTAACTGGTACTATTTGTGTCCTATCCTGCTCCTGATTACTACTATTTTTTGTATTGTATTTCTTTATAATGTATATATGCAAACATGTTGGGCTTGTGTCTATTATTGCCTTTTGCTATTGAAGAAATGGTCTGATTGGTATGGGTGGTTTCAATTACCACTCATTGTTACAGCCAATCATTGTGGAAGCTAGTCTTTATAAGGACACACACCCATTTCCCTGTACTATTCCTGAAGAAGATCCAAACGGATCGAAACGTTGAAGCAATAAAGCAGAGCTGAGTATTACCAGTGTTGCGGACTCTATTTTTCTCTTGTATTGCCGTTTGTCCAGCACCTGGGCTAGAGTGGATTTGTGCATGCACTATCACCCAGGGTAAGATGTAGTTCACTTCAACACAGCATATAGTAGTCAATGAAATAAGAAAGAGATAATTTGATAATGATGTATTATTCAATTGTGAAGGTGCGTGAACTGGAGGCAGAGGTTGAAAATGCACAGAGAGCCGGGGGAGATGCTATTAAGGGTGTGCGCAAGTACGAGAGGAGGGTGAAGGAGCTGACGTACCAGGTACTGTATCATGTTCACTTTAATGGCCATCATGTAATATTAGATAGATAATAGATTGCACGAACAACTGACGTTATGAATTCACTTTGACTGACAGACTGAAGAGGACAAGAAGAACATGGCCAAGCTTCAGGATCTGGTGGACAAACTGCAGATGAAGGTGAAGGGCTACAAGAGGCAGGCGGAGGAAGCGGTAAGACACATCTTTCGTTGTGGTCGCCATGGGCATATATAGGTGTTGTAGTCATAGTCATTTAGGCCTGAACACATTATGACGCAATATTTTATGCTTTAAATATAAAAAAAATAGCAGATATACAAGCTCGCAGCGGTGCCGCGCTGCGAGCTTGTAGATCTGCTATTTTTGAAAAATCGGGAAAATTAGAATTTTGACCCGATTCTATAAGTGTCTTTTGAATCCTTCTAAGATTTTTGGAAAAAACCTATGTTTCTGTGTCAGCAATCTGGCCAGCCATCGTCAAAGAAAAAGTCCTTTTCACTTAACTGGAGCTCAGTTAGTCTGTTCTTGAGAGACTACTATGTCAGTGGTGCTCAAACCTTTTCATGTGAAGGACCCCCAAAATGATATTTATTTGGCCACGGACCCCCATCTCAAAATATCTAGTTCCAGGGACCACCCAGAAGCAAAATTTGAGTTACAAACGTTCGCTTTGAAAATACATATATTCAAAGATTTGCACACATTTTCACGACTTTTTCAAAAATAGCAGATCTACAAGCTCGCAGCGCGGCACTCGGTGCCACGCTGTGAGCTTGTATATCTGCTATTTTTCACTGGTTAAAGCATTCAATAATTCTAGGCCTAAATGGGTTAACTAATGGAATAACTAGAGGAATAATGAGAACTTCATGTGGTCCCAAAATATCACATTTTAGGAGGAGGCAGCCAACGCTCACCTGTCCAAGTGCAGAAAGGTTCAGCATGAACTAGAGGAGGCTGAGGAGCGCGCTGACATCGCTGAATCCCAGGTCAACAAGATGAGAACTAAGAGTCGTGACGCCAAGGTAAATACCTGTTGAATATGAAAGGTTCATTAAGATGATTATATGTAACTAACATTTAACTGAAGACTAATGAAGAATATATCTAATTGTATATTCCTGTCTTTACAGGGAAAAGATGCTGAATAGGTTTTCCAATTCAAGTCACTGTAAAGAGTCATAGAATATGACCCATTGTATTCAAAAAGTCATAAAATATGACCAATTGTATTCAATAAAGGTGGCAACAAAAGAATCATGTTTCTTGTATTCATTACTTTGTCAATAACTTTTTAATTTCAGGTTTGTCAGCGTATTCTGGTTCCAACTCACATGTCCACTATACTATTTTGTAAAACCACTTGCAAAGATAAATAAATGTGTACTTAAAGCAGCACTATGTAACTTTCCTCTTTCCCCCCGGATTTGATCCTGGTTTCCTGCGCAAGTGCTGTCTTTTTTACCATTGAGCTAATAGAACCAGCCTTCTTGGATTGAATATTCAAGTCAAAATTTGTTTCAAATCCTATTTCTAGGTGACACGCATGCACGCACGCATGCACGCACACACACACACACACACGCACGCACGCACGCACGCACGCACGCACGCACGCACGCACGCACGCACGCACACACACGCACGCACACACACACAGGTTTGTATTACTTGTAAGCCGAGGACATCAACATTTCACTGCAAACAGACGCTGCATGCGGGATTTGAGGCATTTTGTTCCAAAAATGTGTTTCGCAAAAGTTGACCCGCTGGTGGTGTTATAACAGGCCAATGTGAGAAGGGTGGCATCTGTTCCTTGGCCTAGTGGGAATTATGTGTGTGCAAAATGTCACACACATAGTAGGCTGCGTTTATGATTTGAGGCATTTTGTTCAAAAAGGAGCAATCCTACAAACTTTGGAATCCAATGTTACCAATTATATAGAATATGATATCGGACAAATCCGTCATGATTACATCACTGTAGAGATACTGTGTACTGATTTGGATGATTTATGGATAAAATCTGAAGGAGTAGGCTAAAATCGAAGAATGTGTTTTACATACTGTAAGTCGGCCTTCTGGAGGGAGATGTGGAAAAATGCAGGGCACAGGTTTTTCCTTGGCCTCTGGGAAGTGTGCATAGAAAGTTTAACACTAATTGGTGGAGTTATAGGTAAAAGCACAAATTGGCCTCTACACAACCTGTATGCAAAAGACTGTATGTATTATGTAACTAATAAGTAAAGTTTTCTAATAATCGTTATAATAACATAAAAACAATAACAATCGTCATAATAATAAAATAATAACAATAATATCTGGATTCAACACAGATATTGACAATATGTCAATTCTAGTTTATATCCATAATAATACATGTTTCCCTTAAAAACCTGCACTATCCACACTTTTCACATATATTTAATTTCTTTGCTAAATACTGTAAATAGTATATAGTATAGTAAAAAGTACCGAGTATAGGGCTAGGCTACATAAATAACAAAAAACAAAAACAGCCTCGTTATTTAAGGTTCGTCACCATGGCGACCAGTAGACTCTTTTTTTTCTTTCTCCTCCTGCACGCTCCGTCATACGTCATGACGTCAACACGGTCACGTCAGTATACGTCATTCAAGATGGCGGCGCCCGTGGAGGTGGTGTTGTTGGTGTCTGTTGAGGACCAGTTTCCACCAAACACCATTAAACCCAGGCTCTGTGCGGAGTCTGCGGACCACCGCGCGCTGCTCCAGGGACCACCGCTCTGTGCGGACCACTGCGCGGTGGTCCGCAGGAAGAGCTTCAATGAGAGCTTCATGAACAACACATCGTCATCCTCTCATCTCCTGCTGTTCTCTGGAGCTCACAGGTAAACACAGCAACCTGTCAACAAGACCAGTGGTTCTCAACCCGTGGGTCGGGACCACCAGGGGGGTCCGTAGCTCTGGTCCATAGTGTTAGTGAGAACTCCACTAACGCTCTGGACCAGAGCTAGGGGGTCCCCAGATGTTTAACTTAATGATAACATTGTTTTGTCACTCAACAGTAAACAGACCAAATTAACATACAGTATAAAGCCCCTTTTCCACTGCAGCTTTAGCACCACACCACACTACACCACACCACACCACACCACACCACACCGCACCACAGACCACACCACATAAAAATATCTACATTTTCCATTACACAAAAGTACCCATATCGGTAAGAAACAAATTGACCCTTTTAACTGTGATTATAATACAATATAAATATGTATTACAACTATCCTAATTATAATACACTATAATGGATTATAACTGTGATAATATACACTATAAAGTATGAATGTATTACTATGATAATTATTTATAATACTCTATAATAGTACCACGTTTAGTAGCACTTTCACACCACTCTACCCAGGTCCTTCTAGTGGAAAACCTGGCACAAGTGGGCGGTGTGGAGTGGTTTGGTTTTGGAGTGGTTTGGTTTTGGGGCTATGTCATTGGAAAAGGGGCTATACTGTCTACATGGTATCTGCACATTTATAAAGTGTCAATTTAGAATGTAGATCTGCTATTTTCAACCACAATGGATGGAGTCAAACTGGATTTAATGCCAACTCCTACAATCCACCGTTTGTCAGCCTTCTGATTGGTCCCTGAGACTCCCTGACTGGCCAACCAGAAAAAATCATTCACTTTTTGCTATCGGGGGTGGAGTTGTGCAGTGAGAGACGTTGCTTCAGGCTTTCAACAATGGTCCGCTCTGCGGAGCACAGCGTTCGTGCAGTACGGCCGCGCGAGGTGATAGTGATTTCGCTCATTATAATGAATAAGCTTCAACAAACTAGTTCACATGGACCTTATCAATGTAACTAAGAGTTTCGATTGGGTACATATATTTCAAATGGGCAGAATTACGAAAGTCAGCCTATTATGTGAGAAGAACTATAGGCTGGCTGTCATTTTCCTACCCAAAATGCACTGCGCTTTCTCTTTCTATTTCTCTTCTCTGTCTGATCCAGAGGATTAAACTAATTAAAACATGTATTTTCGGGGGAAAACTACTGTTTTGCTATGTAACTACTGTACTTTTTTCTTCCCTTTTTATTAATATCACGTAGATGTGTTTTTTTTTTGGTACTTTATATAGCTGTAATGAGGCTATGAAGAATCTTTTTTCCCCATCCACTTCCACTATAAAATAATCTGCAATGGTGATTCTGTCCCACTGGGATTAAACAAATTAAAACATATATTTTCGGGGGAAACCCCCTGTTTTGCAATGTAACTACTGTACCTTTGTCTTCCCTTTTTATTAATATCACTTAGATGTTTTTCCTTTGGTACTTTAAATAGCAATAATGAGGCAATGAAAACACCCTCTCCCCCCATTCACTGCCACTATAAAAACAATCTGCCCAGGGTCATTTGTACCACCACTAGAAGGTCGGCCGGCTACGCCGGCCTCCCCTCTAGGTTGTCGCGCTGCGTCTATAGGAGTAGATATTCGTCGTAAACAAACCCCTGAGGTACAGGGTGGCCACGATCTGATGTATTGTTTTATACTATTTTTGCGGCAGTGTGGTGTGTGTAATGGCCAAATATGTTTTTTTTTTGAGAAAAAAAAGTTTTTTGAGAAAAAAAAGTTTTTTGAGAAAAAAAGATTTTTGAGAAAAAAAAAAGTTTTTTGAGAAAAAAAAGCTTTTTGAGAAGAGAAAAAATTTTGAGAAAAAAAAGTTTTTTGAGAAAAAAAAAGTTTTTTGAGAAGAAAAAAAAATTGAGAAAAAAATATGTTTTGAGAAAAAAAAATTTGGAAAAAAAAAGTTTGGTGTATACGGATGTTACTGCGATTGAGGTGAAAGAGAAAAGTGGAAAGTTGTGAGCTAACTATTAGCTATTACCACAATCACCACATTCTGTTGCAATAGACCAGTGGTCCTTCCAGGTGGTCCTCAGCTAAATGACAGAGAATTGGTAACCAAATGGACCCTTATACAGTAGATCTTTGATTGATGAAGAATTTATTAGAAGTTTGCATAGGAAAAAAGTACAGTTTCATGACAGTACAGTTCACTGGTACAAGGTCAAAAAGAGATCCAAGAAAGCCTTACGGCTTGTTTACATAGAAAATAATATATATATAAAAAAAATCATATAACATTGAATGATGAGATACAGTTAGAACACAGTACTATGCAGAGGATATCAGGAGAAAAACGGTTATAAAACCAAGGATAATAAAAATAAATAAATAAAATAAAAATAAATACATTAAAAAAGAAAGGTATTTGCAATAGAAAGGGGGAGGTAAGAATAGGCTTTGGATACAATAAAACCAAATGGGTTTAATTTTTACATTTTTACAGTTAAGTTATTGTTAAACATCTGCATTACTTAAGGACTTGAGATGCAGCTTTGCCTCCTTCAAAACTGTCCTGAAATTTCACCTTTCAGGAGGTGCAAGCTACATGTTTAAGGAAGGAATTCACTCTTTGTCAAGTCCCGCCTGTTGTCCCACCCCTCTTCACACCCATTGGTTGCTGTGTCTTGGTGGGACACTCGGTGGGACACTCGACTCTATCCACTACCATTGTAATTCAGTTGCTTCGTATTGTTATTCTGTGTGTTCTAATTTAAAACTTGGTTTCAGTAAAATGGGGCTGCTCAATGGCAGTATAGTGACTCAGCATGTTTTTAAATGTTTTTATTTCTCCAACAATTATGTTTTAGAAAATTCGACATAAAAAAGGCAGAACCAGGGCGGGACAAGGCAGATAGAGCCTGCTAGTTGGTCAGTCAGGGACCAACCAGAAAGCTAACAAAGGGTGAATTCCACACTTTGGGTGGCAGTGTTCAAATATAATAAAAACAGTTGAAAATGGGGAACGTAAACATGTTTTTTTAATCTTTTTACTCTAGTAAAAGAAGCATCTTCATCTGTGTGCATCTGAGGGGCTCTGAGGAGGAGGATGATGAAGATGATGAAGATGAGGGGGCGCTCAAAATCTACACCAGCTTCCTGTTCCTTAGTCGTCACCGATTGGCTGAGAGGAGCCGTGGCACGGCCCGCCTCCTCCCCGCGCTGCCTACAGCGCCATCTCTGGAGACGTCCGGAGGTACATGCTGTTATTGTTACTATCGGCAAAATCACGAACTAAATTTTACACACTCATTCCCACTAGGCCCAGGAAGAAATGCCACTTAAACATTTTCAAATAAGCCTCATGGTGGCGCTATAACAGGCTGATTTGTTTTTTTACCTATAGTTCCACTGATCAGTGTAAAACATTGAATGCACACTCCCTAGAGTCCAAGGAAAAACCTTTGCCCCTGCATTTTTCACATCTGCCTTTTATAGCGCCACCAGGAGGCCGACTTATGTAAAACATATATTTTTTTAATATATCACTGCTTCAGATTTTATCCAAATTCCATGCAGATCAGTAAACATGATCTCTATAGTCATGTGATCAACACAGATCTGTTTGATTTTTCATATTCCATCCTGATTGACATCTAAAGTTTGCAGGGCTGTCCTGTCAGATCAGCCTCATGGTGGCACTATAACAGGCATTGACCTATAACTGCACCGATCTGCCTAAAACTTTGTCTGCACTCTCCCTAGAGGCCAAGGTAAAACATCTGACTGTGTTTTTGGTGCCTCTCCATAAGAGGGTGATGAGCATAGACATAGAAAGGTAGACGCCTCCTTAGAGCAGGGGTTCCCAAACCTTTTTGGATATACTATAAATATGTATATATATATTTTTTCATCCGAGGCACCCCTACATTATATTCATAATTTTATGGCATTTTATAATTCATGGCATATTTTAGCGATTATGTTGCGAGGAAAAGGTTGAGATAATAGCCATTTTGGTTAGAACTGACTGAAAATAACTTTGTACTCATTTCTTTTTGTTGTGTCCAAATAAAGTCCAAATATTATCATCTCGCGGCACCCCTGGACTGCCATCACGGCACCCCAGGGTGCCCCGTCACCCACTTTGAAAACCCCTTCCTTAGAGGCTGCGTACGTAAAGACCCACCACTACCTGGCCTAGCAACTACCGTATGTGTGATGTATCCGGAAGCGATGCGGTTCATGATGGAAACATGCCAATAACGCTCTGTTGAATTGAAATGATAAGTCCCGGGAAGACGCACTGTGATTGGCCAGTAGTCACTTTGAGTGGCAGCGGTCCCTCCGTTTTTCCCAGGCATCCAGCCTCCAGTTGTTACACGTCACTCCAATGAACTGCAGTGGAGGATGAAGTGTCGTTTGTGACCGTAGTTCGTAATTTAGTATGTGAACGGTCACAGCTTGTCCGTATGCGCTGCGAGGCGTTTAGAGCTTGTAGATCTGCTATTTCCGGTAAATAGGTTTGCTGTAAAAGGTAAAAAAGAGCAGACCAAGTACAGATTGAAAGGTCAAGTTAAATAAAAACACAAATCCAACATGACTGATGGCAGTGCTGTCAAACAAGTCTATGAATCTATCTATGAAATCGATGAAAATCTACATCACACATTTATACAATATGTTGTGGGGGTCCCTGCTTCATCTCTCTCTCTCAGCTATAGTGTCCCCCCTCCAGCGTGTGGTCCTGGCAGCCTGCAGGGGACCCGTCCTGCGCTGGGCCTCCAGTCAGAGGTTCTCCAGGCTCCTCCAGGCTCTCCTCTCCTCCTCCTGGGTTCTGGCCAGAGAAGGAGACCCCCTGCTCCTCCCCTGCTCCTCCTCCCCTCCCCCTCCTCACAGCCTCCCGGGAGAAGACCCCGCTCAGGTGACCAATAATCATCCATTACAGTTAGGGCTGTCGCGATTAGGGCGATTACACGATCAATCGTCATGCAAAATAATCGCGATTGACGAATATATTTCGCGATTGACGAATATATTGTCTATTTTTCCCTCTTCATTAATAATGTCCCTATGAGCTTTGAAAATCCACATACTGTTAGGGCTGTCACAATTATTACATAATCGTCTAATCGCAATTATTTGACATAATCGCGATTATTTTTCATAATCGTCATAATCGTTTCCATGTTGAAACATGTTTTTTTTTAAAGTAAAAAAATAGTGGGAATAGCAGATCTACAAGCTCACAACGCGTCGCAATGTGACGCGTTGTGAGCTTGTAGACCGGCTATTTACACTATCAATCTTCTTTTTTAAGTATAAAGTTATCAAATATGTCAGTAATTTCTTTGTATATTTAGGTTATGTGTCATATCTGCCATGTGCAACTTCAAAGCCTAAAAGCCAAACAGAAATGTAATTGTCAATGAGAAAAACACAATTAAATCGTTAATCGCAATTATTTGAGAGAAAATTAATCGTCATGTAAAATGTCATAATCGTGACAGCCCTACATACTGTACTCCTTAATGAGGGAAAAGAGACATTTAATTGCTTTTTGAACATCAAGAAAGACTAAAAATAAATGCTAGTGGAAAAGAGATCGACCCAGTTGCGCTCGGGTGTTGCACTGTGAAAATAGCAGATCTACAAGCTCAGAACGTGTCGCGTTGACGGGCTAGACCAGCTGCTGCCTGTTGGACTCGCTGCTGCCGTTTTATTTCCCAGTTCTGCGTATTGTTGTGGGCGGTGAATCTGTAGATTTGTTGTATTAGCAGCACGTCTGACTGGCACCTTTTTATGGCAAAGTCTACAGATCGCTTCCTCCACGCTTTGGAAACAAACTTTCATCCTCCATGACACAAACTAGTTATCCTAGCCTATGCTAGCACATCCGACCAAAACAACCTGACGACAACACGAGGAAAACATGAACAACTGTGTGGCTCCTGCCTGCTGCCTGCTGCTGCTGTGTGTGCGTGCAGCTGTGTGTGCCTCGCTGCTCGCAACACCATGATGTCAGAGCTAGTAAATCCTTTGTGGATATAATTTGATATAATTACATTTCTGTTGATTTCAACCAAGGGTCGAGTTTATTTTATTTGTGATTCCCCCAAATCCCCCATATCCATATAAAACTACACATGATAGATGATACAACAGAATTAAATTACGTTTCACAGAAGATCTTTTTAATTAAAATGGATAATTGACGGTACTCGCGATTATGAAAAAGATTCGCGATTAGACAATTATGTAATAATCACATTACAGTTTAACAATTTAGGCATTTAGCAGTCGCTCTTAATCCAGAGCGATTTATAGTTGACAAGGACAGCACAAGGTGATACGCCAGGGTTAAAGTTCTCAGTCCTGCCGACTGATTTCAGTCTTGAGGCACTCGGTACCGCGCTGTGAGCTTGTATGTCTGCTATTTCTCACACTGTGAGCTCGTATTTCTGCTATTTTTTGATAGATAAAGCATGAAAAAATCCAGGTCTAAATGGACTAAGAGCGTCTGCTAAACGCCCACATTGTAAATGGTATCATAATAATAATTATATCATAATAATTGTAACATAATAATAAATGTCTCAGTTCCAGGAGTATCTCCAGCAGCTGCTGGTGCTGCAGTGCCTTCCCGTCAGCCAGGGGGCGCTCACTGCTGACACCGTCGTCGTGGTGACCGACTATGAAGCTCCTCCCCTTGCTGCTGTGACATCGTCAGTGGGCGCGGCAGGGACATGGTCTGTGTTTGCGTCAGACTTTGCACATTTCTCCAGCTCCGCCCTCGGAGACGCAGGTAAAGATCTGACACAACCATGACATGAACCATAGCTTCTATAGATCTGACACAGCCATGACATGAACCATAGCTTCTATAGATCTGACACAGCCATGACATGAACCATAGCTTCTATAGATCTGAAACAGCCATGACATCAACCATAGTTTCTATTCTCAATTCCCAATGAACGTTAAAGGAGAATTTGGGCTTAGAAGGTTAATTCTTGCTCCAGCAGAGCGCCCAAGTGCTGCGTTCGACTGCGTATGTCGGTAGCTGTGTGTGTTTAAGCCCGTAGCCCAATCAGGGTCCAGCATTTCTGGCAACGTCATCATTAACAGCCAATGAGGGATCAGTATTCCTGGTGATGCCAGTGGTGAGTGATTGCAACTTATAGTGCGCTCTGCTGGCGCACCAGTAGGACATACATGGCCGTCTTGTGCACAAGGTGCAAGTTGGCACCTGGACAGTGTGCAGTTCTAGTTTTACCCTTCTCTCCAAGTCCAGATGTTTTTAGTTTTTTTCCGTTTCAGGCATCTTGTGGTTTCTTCCTACCTGACCACAGCTCCAAACAGGAGCGATTGGTTAAATTGTTAATACACTATTTTCTCTTGCTCGAAAATCTGTTTCTTCTGTACATGTCTGCTGTTTATTTTTTCGTTGACATTTTTATCGCACGATTTTGTAACCCATTTTTCACCCGGCGTCAATTATCTAATGTAATCCTGGGCTCTGCTCTCCCTCTGCCAACCTGGGGAGAGCAACGGACTGACCTCATGCTTCCTTCTATGTATGAGGAGTCCAAGCTGCTTCTTTTCACCTGACAGGGGGAGAGTTTCCCCAGTTGGACGTAGCGTGTGGAAGGAACACGTTCTTCTCTGTCTGATGTAGATGCGGGTGCGCAGCACGTCGCATTGACTCCAGCAGGATTCTTGACTTCTCGCGAGATGAGATTTTAAAAGTGAGTTCAGAGATCAGCGTTTTTAACAACAACCTGTTATTGTTACAGTGTTGATGGAGTGGCAGGTGGAGGTCCAGGTGCTGACCAGACGTCTGGACGCGGATGGGGACGGACACCTGGACGGGGCCAGACGTGTGGACGGGGACAGCTGTGTGTTTGTCACCAAGCAGCTGCTGCTCAGACTGGGTCTGTTCAACAGAGAATGGATTCTGCTGCTGCAGGGGACCAAGCAGAGACTGGCCCAGGTACTGTTTATACTGATACTGTACAACTATAGACACAGACCTGCACAGGTACTGTTTATACTGATACTGTACAACCTGTAGAGTCACAGACCTGCACAGCAACACATATCAAGTGTTTAATGCTTTCCAATAATTAGATAGAGGGGGAGTGGAGACAGGGCCGGTTCTAGGGTTCAGGTGGCCCTAAGCAAGATTATTTTAGGTGGCCCCCCACTGACGGACGCGCGCACTTATTAACTGTCTTTGAATCGCCAAAACCAAAGTTATAAATAATAACATCTTCTTCTATCTAGTAGAACATGTGGTGTCTGTTGTTAGCACTCAAGCATGTATCTACTAACTACACACAGGGTTGCCAACTCCCAGAGATTCAAATACGGGATACATCCTGGCCGCCCGCCTTGCGGGCGGCCGAAAAAAATGGGGGTTTTGAGGGGCGGTCAAAACCCCAGAAATGCATAGAAATCTGCATTTTGGCACAGATCAGACAGTTCTACCTATAACACACAATAAAGTTTACAATGGAGGTAAAACATTATTAGATCATTCTCTCTGGTTAGTTAAAAGCTATTAAAACAGAAACATGTAGGCCTATGATCTAATGAAAAACATTTCAAAAACAAGATATAACTATTATAATACATATCTATTTCTAGACACTGTTTAATTTGTCCAAAAACATGAGTGTAATGTTATAACAAGAAAAACAACAATTAATTTGAATCAGATTCATACAAAACATCACACACCTTCATCCTGTGTTCTTTTGGTCTCAAATTGCAACTTGTAGGCCTATTCAACTCTACAGTATGTGGCATATTTTCAATTCTGTTGTGTCTTGTGTGAGATCTTAATTTATTGCACATTAAAATAATAAGTAGCATTTGGATAGGGTAGGAGTGGGCAACTTAGATGATGGAGAGAGCCACTATATTTCACAATCACTCCAGAGGGCCACAACGCATATTGTAAAAAAAATAGATCTACAAGCATTGTGATGATCCATTATTTTCACAATTATTTAAATTGGAATCCTGTATTCTTTTTAGCTATTTTTTTAACTGGAATCCTGAAAAGTAACATTATTATTTAATTTCAAATACATATATATGTTCGTATGATAACCTTATGAAATGCAAATACATTGACAAAAAAGACTGTAGCACTGGTCATTATGCTACTACTATAGACTGAAGTAATTAAAGTGGGTAACAGCTGAAATCAATAATATATCAGTATTGGGATATTAACCTGCGGGTCTTGGCCACATGTCGAGAGGGCCACTTCACACTCACTCCACAATGCATATAGTGAAAAATAGCTGATCTACAAGCTCAAGACGCGTTGAAGTCTTCTCCCTGTGATGTGGCCCCCTTATGGTTGTGGCCCTAAGCGACCGCTTATGTTGCTTATGCCAGGAACCGGCCCTGAGTGGAGTTATGTACTTTGAGTAAAAGTACTCAGTTACTTCCCCCCTGTGCCAGGTGGTGGTGGTCCCTGAGGACCCCTGGTTACCGTGGAAACGACGGGAAGACGCTGCCTTCATAACCTCCACCCTCTGGTTCAACCTGACCAATGGACAGCCACTTCCTGTCAACCTGACCAATGGACAGCCACTTCCTGTCAACCTGACCAATGGACAGCCACTTCCTGTCCACAGCGCCCCGTTAAAGATGAAGGTGACCTTGGTCTCTTGATGTTTGACAGTGCTCTTAGTGACGGTGACGTACGGTAAATTCTAACCCGTTTAGAGCTGGAAAGGCCAATCTATACCAGGACCAGTTAGTTCATCCACAAAAAGCAGTGAAGCAACTGCTTCACTGCTTTTTGTGGATGATGTGTTCCCCTTAGTTCGGGGGTCAGCAACCCCCTCTTTAGTGCTGCCCTAGTGGCTCCCTGGAGCTTTTTCAAAAATGTATGAAAATGGAAAAATACTTTTTGTTTTAATATGGTTTCTGTAGGAGGACAGACATGACACAAACAGTCTTAACGTTTTCCAATGCTGTAAAAATGTGTAGAATAAATATTACATTTCAAAATTCTCTCCAGGATGCTGCAGGGAAAATAAAAATGTAATGATGAATGCTCATTATGTATTTGTAGCCTACTTAGTAATTTTGACAGTAGGCTAATATAGCTAATATAGACACTTACAGCATGTGTTGCCTTCATTATAAGGCTTATATAAGGCTTTTAATTTTTTGCGGCTCCAGACAGATTTGTTTTTTGTTTGTTTTTTGGTCCAATATAGCTCTTTCAACATTTTGGGTTGCCGACCCCTGCCTTAGTTCAACCATCAGCATTACTTAACAGGGATTGACACTAAGGCTTGCCCACCTGCCCCCGGCAGGTAAATAAAACCTTTGGGCAGGTGAAGTTTACTTTCAGGTTGCCCGACCGGGCAAGTGCTAAATTGAGAGGGGACGCAACCGTCTATAAACACAACAGGAGATATCTGTCTAAACACCTGAACGTGGCCAGCGTGCTGTCTTCTGGTCTGTGGAATGTAAAAAGTGTGAAACCATAGACATATTCAATCATAGCTATGTAGGTATTTGGATTTGGAGGCATTGAGGTATGACATTTGTCATAGCACAGCCCCAGAAAGTAAAGAAATAAGTCTTAAATTGAGCGGTAATTAAAATCTTACCTATCATTTTATAATGGACAATTTACTTTTCGGGCAAGTGGGCATGACCTTCGGGCAAGTAGAACATGACCTGTACTTGCCCGACGGGCAAGTGCCTCTGAGACCTTAGTGTCAACCCCTGCTTAATTCACAAGAAGTCTATACAATTAGAGAATGTATAATAATTGATATTTTGATCAACATTGCCTGTGATCTCCTATGGCACCAATAGAGCATGGAATTGTAGACAAAATCTCATCCAACGATAACAAAATATTCAAAATTGAGAGGAAAATGTCATCAAATGGTGGTTCTGTGGTTCAAATGGTGAATAAATAATGGGCCTTGATGTGAATAGATTTAGGCGACTAAAATCTCATGCTATTCAGTCGACTAAAAAGTACAGTAAAACTAACACGTTTCAGATCACTAAAAGTTGACTAAAATATGACTAACACAAATAAAGTGTAATCCCCACATTTTTTTTGCAGAGATGGAAGCCGGGGCGCGTGCGGCGCGGTGGCGACACCTACAGGTCAGACAGTGAATGTCTGAGCGTGCGCCCTCCTGTGGCCAAAGAGCTGCATGTGCAGCCTGTCCTCTGTCCACGCTGTAAACAACACGGTTGCTATGACGACCTGCTGCAGCAACACTTCACTGTACCCAGGTAACCACACTGTAAACTACACCGTTCAGTTCAAAGGAGCTTTATTGGCATGAGAAAACATTACATTTACGTCGCCAAAGTAAGTGTCAAAATATAATAGAATCAGTTGAAAAAAGGGCAACATATATGTGACCAAGTCCGGTGCTTTGGGGCACAAGGGGGCATTGGTCTTTTTTTTCAGCTTTTTTTTTTCAGATTATGAAAGTACAGAATGTAAGCTTTTAAACTAGCCAATCTACAAACTCACTACTGGCTGTCCGTCTCTCTGTCTGTCTGTCTGTCTGTCAGGTTGGTCAGAGAAGGAGACATATTGACCGTTCCTGTTCAGCATTGTCCTGACCTGATACAGCACAACACGGATGGAATAAACTGGTATTATTAACATTATTGTTTATTATTATTATTATTAATATTATTACTAGTAAGACACCCTAAGGGCGAGAAGTCACCTCGCCCCGCATCCTCCTGGGTGACAGCAGACTGCTGGGCGAGCGCTGGCGCTTTGGCATAGGATCAACTTTGACCAGAAAAAATCACAGCCCTGGTTGGTTGTTTATGTTGGACAAAATGTGGGCATATTTTCCCAAATATGGAGATTTGACACGTTTGACATCATAGATGACCAAAGATGACCAAAACAAATGCATAGATCCAGGAAAAGATTCTGAGAAAGAGTTCTCAGTCGCAGCGACTGAGAACTTGGAATCCATGGGTTTCACGTTGTTCCATCGTCCATTCCTCTTCTGTCCTCCAGGTGTGCTGTGGTTCACTTCAGAGTGCAGAGGGTCGTTGGAGCTCAAGAAGAAGAAGAAGAGAAGGTTGTAGGAAGTCATGAAGAAGAACCAAACAGAGCAGCATTCCTGGCAGACACCCAGAACAGCACCCTCTACATGGTAAAAATAACACTACATTGTTGCTGCGAGTCAGTGTTATGTTTTTCAGCAAATTTTGATTTAGTCTTAGTCTTTTGAAAAACACACCATTTAGTCAGGTCGCAGCGTGATTTTAGGGTAAAATGTGTAGGAGCAGTGTCCAAAAATGTGTTTGAAAAAATTGGCATGATGGTGGCGTTATATGGGACAGATCCATGTTGATGATATGAGTGTAGACATACTGTGTACCGCTTTGCGTGATTTTAGGGCAAAATCTGTAGGAGCAGTGTCCAAAATGTGTTTTGCAAGAATCAGCCTCATGGCGCTAGAAGAGGGCCATGTGAGAATTGAGGGGTGTGGTTTGGCAAGGAGTGTGTGTCCAAATTTTGGCATGGATCGGGGCAACGGTAGCGGAGATATGAGAAGGGCAAAAGTGTGACTTGTGACGTGTGACTCACAGACTGACAGACAGACAGACTGCCTGACAGCTGGTGGAGGTTTTGATAGTAACTGCGACCATCAGGTCGCAAAAACATTTTAGTCTTAGTCTTTTGGGATAGTTTTTTTAGGCGAAATATTAACTCATACAGTGCCATCCGGCCACAAGGGGTGCTAGAGTGCCAGAAAAATCTCCATAGACCTTCTTTATAGCTTTGTCGACCCTCCCCCAACTGCCTTGTGTTTTCACTCCGGTCAATGCTGTGGGTGTCGAGAGGAGGAAGCTAGCTGACACGTAGCCAAAATGCTAACCCCTTTAGAAGCCCGATCTAAAGCTATTTCAGCCGCAAAAAACTTTCTCTTTGGGTCTGGGGACACAATCCGGAGAAAATCCTGTCTAAAGATGTGATTTATTATTGGAGTGGGCGGCGCGATTTGGCCGTTAGCGCGAATACGGCCCGTGGATGGCCGAGTCTAAGTCCCGGCCAAGGATGGACGTCTAGACCGGGGCTTCATTGAGGCCTCCGATAAAATAATTCATTTTATTAAATATCCCGGACTTGTTCGGGATAGGCACCCTGGAATACGTCGCGCCGCCTACAATGAACATTGGGTGAACATTGGGGGGGGTCTAAACTTTATTTTAAACCATTTTCAATGGAATAAATTGTCGGAGCATCTAGCGTCTCTCGTTGGTGAGCGCTGGGCGAGCCGGGACCACCCACGTTGCTCCAAGCAGCTCGGGGTAAGTAAAATAGCAAATAAAAAATAGTTTTTGATCCCGAATATCCCGAACATGTTCGGGATAGGCACTTAAAGGGTTAAAGCAATAAGCCACAAGAGGCGAGTGGTTACCGGGTTAGTATACACCGGCTGAGAGGCGTTGGGATACACGAGGCGCGGCCAAGTGTTTCCGACTTTTTGTCATGCTTCACTTCACAATAGATAATAAAATAGATAAGACGAATTAATTTGCAAGTGTGACTGCCGTGACGCGAGTCTGGAGGAATCTGCTGGGAATCATCAGAGGCATTAGGAAGCCATTCGGGGGGGATAGAGGTTTTTTTTTTCGTTTTTGAAATCCGAAATCTGCAAAAAAAATCACGCACAACATTCTTGCACACTGAGTCAGATACATATTATTTATATTCGTCGCAATGTTTTCGCAGAACGAAAAAGTCATCAAGCAGTCAAGAAGATTTTTTTGGTTAATCCAAAAAACCATACATTTCAGACGTTGTACAAGAAGCAGCGGTGTATTATCCTGACCATTATGTCATTGGCCCAGTTTGATGCTTTGCTTTGCTAGCAATACTGGAGCCACATATTAAAAAGAAGACCACCAATTTCTACGAGCCAATTGATTCTGAACAGTGGCTTGCAGTCTGTCTAGTGTCTACGGTAGAGACACACACAAACACACACAATGCATCGGTAAAGTGCACGCTAGGGCGCTGAATGACTGGATCTACATCATAGGCTATTAAACTTTTAAGATACGGACGCGATAGTTGTCCTGTGACCAGTCAGTTTATCACATCTTTCTGTCAAAACAGTCACTAGCTGTCTCCAACACCCCAGTAGACCTAGTCGTGCTGAGCTCTCTGAAGGTGCTCCGAAATTCGATCTGACATTCGTCAGAGAAAAAAAAACAGTCTGCAAGGACCTTTAATGGTAAAATGGAATTAATTTCCCAGCAGATTCCTCGCAGGGGCGTCAATTGGGTATGGCAGGGGCATGCAGCTGCCATACCCTGGGTCCAGGGGGGAAAATGAGTTACTTTTAAATATAAATCCATGAATGTCTCTTTGTCTATCTGTTCTGGTTATTATGTTGTTAACACATTGACCGCCATTTTAACATACCTCCGTACTCCCACCTGCCATTCGTCTCCATAGACTTCCATGTAATTGGGTGTGCACGGATCATGCACACCCATGCCTAGATAATGCACCACGTGTGTCCACATTGCTCACAGCTTTCAAACAAAAAAATCCGAATGGAAATCCGTTCAGGCATTCATGAGATAACAGCCACTATGTTTAACAAAGATGGCTGCCAAAATGGCTGCCATGCTTGAAAGATGGGGTTGCTATGGGGGTTAAACATGCAATTTCGCGATTGCTATCATGCCTACTCCATTTTTTGGGGTCAAAAAATTTTTTTGAATTTTTTTTTTTTTTTTTTTTTATTCTCGGGACTATCGGGCCTGGCGGGGAAAGACATTGGAATAATCTCGGGACTATCGGGCCTGGCAGGGAATGAGTTAAATTACAGTAAAATAACTACAAATCGAGGGCTTGGCGCAAAAAAGGCGTAAGTGACATGACAGCTTTCCATTGATTGTAATACTTTACGGTAATTAAAAACATTAAAAAAGGTATTTTAAAATATACTCATTGAAGCCAAATCTGTATTAAAGTATAGATTGCTTAAACATATAGTTTTCAATTAAATAATTAAAATCAATGGAAAGCTGTCCTGTAAGATAATTGAGAATGTCACTTACGCCCTTTTTGCTCAAGAAACCGTATAGAAAACTGACAAAACCCCCTCTGGGCGTGCACATGAGGACTCCCGTCTTTGCCATACCCTAGCTTTTGCTGAACTGACGCCACTGATTCCTTGTGACTCGCGTCAGTGCAACAACATTTGCAATTTCCCAGAATGCACCTGTCTAGTTTATCCTACATTTACAGTGTTATTTAAGAACTAACACTAAAATGAAAAGTCCCAAACTATTATAACCTCGGTCTGTCTGTGTGTGTGTGTGTGTGTGTGTGTGTGTGTGTGTGTGTGTGTGTGTGTGTGTGTGTGTGTTTGTGTGTGTATGTGTGTGTGTGTGCGTGTGCGTGTGTCCAGGGAGCGTCTACCAACAGCATGTCTCCGTGGTGCTCTGTGGACCAGGACTCCTCCTCTCTCTTCTTCAACAGTGTCCGACCCCCAGGTCTGACCTCTGCTGTGGACGCCTTGACCTCTGTCATCACCCCCAGCCTCACACACAGGTAGCGCACGCACGCACGCACGCACGCACGCACGCACACACACACACACACACACACACACACACACACACACACACACACACACACAATTAATCATTTATTTATATCCACGTAAGAGGTACAATACAAGGACACAAATATTACAAGGTGCTGTAAATAATGTACAGTCGGCAAATCCTGGACAAATATCCAATAATCACACACCATTCAAGGGTACAAGTAGCAGCGGCTTCGCCATATTTGGCGGCTACCAATAATAGAAGAGATTGCACAGAATTACGCAAGCGATTTATCTGGGTTTTTTTTGCATCCCAAGTTGTTGGAAGCCTCTTACAACCAACCTATGTCCATGTCCAAGGCTGCCAAAGATGAACACAACAATACAGCAGATTGCACCTATAGCCTAGCTCTGTGATGGTTTGGACTGAGCGGCTGGTATTTAATGACTTTGGTCATAAAAATAAACACACACACTGTTAAAGTGATCCCTGACTAATATGACAAATATGTCTTAATACATTATAATTGTCCTCTATAACTACAATGTAAAATTAAAAACACCTTAAATATTTAATTTCTTCTAGAAATAGCTAATCTTTCACTCAGTAGGGGAAATGCCTGTCGCAAGTTGATGATGTCATAAATGTCATGTGTAATTTTTATGGCATGCATGTGCAAAAAAACAAAACACAAACACATTTGAAATATTGATTTGATGCTCATATTAACCATAGGAAGTATTAAGTTTGTTTTTATTTTCACATGCATGCCATAAATTCCATAGAGATAGATCACACTTGACATTTATGACATCATCAACTTGCGACGGGCATTTCCCCTATTGAGTGAAAGATTCGCTATTTCTAGAAGAAATAAAATAATTGAGGTGTTTTTAATTTTACATTGTAGTTATAGAGGACAATTATAATGTATTAAGGCATATTTGTCGTATTAGTCAGGGATCACTTTAATGACTCTGACCTCTAATGGTATTCCTGGTGAAGGGTTCACCGTGAGTAATTTCTCATGCTTTTTGCACCATGGATACTTTGTTTGGCTCTGCAGCACTATTAAAGGACAACTTTAGTTTTTTACAACAAGAGTTCATATTTTAGATTGTAATTAAAGAATATAAAAGATGAGTGTTAAAATTATTTAATGTACTTCTTTCTATTGTTTTAGAGATTCTTATTTCAGTGGTTCATGGGGGTATGCGTACAAGTGGCTGAATATGGGGGCTAGAAGTGTTACTGTAAATAGCAATAAAGAAACTGCTGGCTTATTGTGTCTAAAAAGACATATTTAGCCACTTGTACGCATGCCCCCATGCTTACGCATGCCCCACATTTTAGCACGGTAAACGCGATAAAACAATAGAACGAAGCAAATGAAAACATTTTAACACTTTTTCTTTTCTCTAATTACAATCTAAAATATGAACCCTTGTTGTAAAAAAACGAAGTTGTCCTTTAAGTACAGTATAAGTATTATTACTTGTGTTTTACATAATGGTGAGACACTTGTGTATTGATGACGGTTTTCTGATTAGGGTCACTTTTTCTTGTATTGGCACTGCATTAACAAGTAGTATTACTATTTGTGTTACTTATGACGTGACACTTATGTATCTTTGACTGTTCTCCACACTTTATATTGGTAGTTGTTGTTCTCTTTTAGCTCTGTCTAAAACTGCTCTGTATTGTTGATTCTTCTCCTTTTTTTTCTTTTTCTTTTGTGTGTGTGGGTGTGTATGTGGTCGTGTGTGTGTGTGCGTGTGTGTGTGTGTGTGTGTGTTGTGTGTGGCCTTGCGTGCGTGCATGCGTGTGTGTGTGTGTCACAGTGGTGTGTGTGCGTGCACGGTGCTGCTCCAGGGTCCAAGGGCGGGGGGTAAAACCACAGTGGTCAGAGCAGCCTGCAGGGGGCTCCACCTCCACCTTCTGAAGGTAAACACTAGAAGAAGACTGTGTGTGTGTGTGTGTGTGTGCGTGTGCGTGTGCGTGTGCGTGTGCGTGTGGTTGGGCCGGTCACAATTACATATTCGTCTAATTGTAATTATTTGACATAAGCGCTATTATTTTGTCATAATCGTGTTAATCGTTCAAATGTTGAAAAATGTTCATTATTTTCAAACATTTTCAAAAATAGTAGAGATAGCAGATCTACAAGCTTGTAGATCTAAGCATAGAGTTGTCAAATATGTCAGTCATTTCTTTGTATATTTAGGTTATGTGTCATATATGTCATGTGCAACTTCAAAGCCTAAAAGCCAAACAGAAATGTAATTGTCAACGACAAAAACACAATTAAATCCTTAAAGCCATACTGTGTAAGATGCCCAACTAGTGGTCATTAGCCCTATAGCAAACCGCGGTCGCGTCCGCGTCTTTCGGACGTTTTTCGTACCTTCAGACCCCCGCGTCTGCCTCCACCTCGCTGAGATCTATCTTTTAAGGGGTCCCTTGTTCCTGTGCGTTCAGTAATTCCAGAGATACGGACTCCTTCACCCTGCCTGGTAGGCGAAATTACCTAGAGAAGGGATGGTACAAACGGGCGACAACAAATATGGCTGCCATAGCGACCCCACTTCAAGATGCGCTGTGATTGGCCGGCAGTTGTATAACCCTCGCTGTGATTGGCCGGTAGTGTGATGACGCAATTTTCGCGCGAGATCCGGTCCACGGCAAGGATCTCAGTTTACATACAGAGAAGGCTTTACAGGCTGAAATTCACGGCGCGGATCTTCTAAAACTTTTGTGATTTAATAGTTAGGAGAATTTTAAGATTTGTTTTATAAAAAAAGTTACATAGTACAACTTTAATCGCAATTATTTCAGTGACTATTAATCGTCATAACCGTGACAGCCCTGTGTGTGTGTGTGTGTGTGTGTGTGTGTGTGTGTGTGTGTGTGTGTGTGTGTGTGTGTGTGTGTGTGTGTTTTGTGTATCTCCCAGGCAGATTGTGTGTGTGTGTGTGTGTGTGTGTGTGTGTGTGTGTGTGTGTGTGTGTGTGTGTGTGTGTGTGTGTGTGTGTGTGTGTGTGTGTGTGTGTGTGTGTGTGTGTATTATTTATTACCTTACAGGCAGATTGTGTGTGTGTGTGTGTGTGTGTGTGTGTGTGTGTGTGTGTGTGTGTGTGTGTGTGTGTATTATGTATTACCTTACAGGCAGATTGTGTGTGTGTGTGTGTGTGTGTGTGTGTGTGTGTGTGTGTGTGTGTGTGTGTGTGTGTGTGTGTGTGTTATTGTGTGTTTTCCAGGCAGCTTTTGTGAGTGTGTGTGTATTATTGTGTATTTCCAGGCAGATTGTGTGAGTGTGTATATTATTTATTGTGTATTTTCCAGGCAGATTGTGTGAGTGTGTGTGTGTATAATTGTGTATTTTCCAGGCAGATTGTGTGAGTGTGTGTGGGGAGACGGCTGCAGCCTGTGAGCAGAGGCTGCGGTCGTTGTTCCAGCGGGCGTCCAACCAGCAACCCTGCGTCCTCCTGCTGAGAAACCTGCGGCTCCTGGCCCCCGCGGGGTCCCAGGACGGACCCCCGGGGGACAGCCGCGTCTGGGGGACGCTGTGTGAGCTCATCAGCAACGTCCCACACAGGTAAAACTAACACTCAAAGACCTGGAGTTGGATTTGAACCACTTAAACCATTATTTTGTGCTTTAACTATTGAAAAATAGCAGATATACAAGCTCACAGCGCGGCACCGAGTGCCGCGCTGTGAGCTTGTAGATCTGCTATTTTTGAAAAATGGTGAAAATGTGTGCAGGTCTTTGAATATTTTAGACCCCGTCTTTGACCCGACTTCTAAATCCTTCCTCTAAATCTAGCCTGGGTGCCAGCCTGTTCGCTCCGTTCCTCGATTTGTTTTGTCTCTTCGCATCACAGTCTGGAAATCCTCCCATGGAACACGGCTTCCGATTGGTCTGTGGTGTGGTGCCGGGCGGGACAAATACACCAGTGTGTATTGGCTGGCTGATGACGTAGGCTAGCTACACTAACCCTACTCTGATTTGTTGGAACAACACCCAATCAGCAACGACCTCGCTACGTCACAACAGACGTTCAGAAATGCGAGTCAACTGATTCATTTCCAGACTGTGATGCGGAGAGACAAAACAAATCGAGGAACAGAGCGAACAGGCTGGCACCCAGGCTACTCTAAATCAGCAGTTCTCAAACTTTTTCACGTCAAGGACCCCCAAAATAACGGGTATTTGGCCAAGGGCCCCAATCTCAAAATATGTTGTTCCAGGGACCCCCCCAGAAGCAGAGATTTCAGTTACAAAAGTTTGCTTTGAAAAATATATATTGAAAAGTTTGCACACATTTTCACGATTTTTCAAAAATAGCACATCTACAAGCTTGCAGCGCGGCACTCGGTGCCGTGCTGTGAGCTTGTATATCTGCTATTATTCAATAGCTAAAGTATAAAATAATTCCAGGCCCCTCCACCTTGGGCCCTAGTAACTCCGTTACTCTTGTAGATCTGCTATTTTTGAATAATCGTGAAAATGTGTGCAAGTCTTTGAATATTTTTCACCCGATCTTTGACCCGACTTCTAAATCCTTCCTCTAAATCTATCCTGGGTGCCAGGCTGCCAGCCTGTTCGCTCCGTTCCTCCTTGTTCCCATTTGTTTTGTCTCTCCTCATCACAGTCTGGAAAGCCTCCCATGGAACACGGCTTTCCAGCCACCGCGGATTCCGATTGGTCTATGGTGTGGGGCAGGACAAATACACCTGTCTGTATTGGCTGGCTGATGACATAGCTACCCTAACCCTACTCTGATTCGTTGGAACAACACCCAATCAGCAACGACCTCGCTACGTCACAACAGACGTTCAGAAACTGATTGATTTCCAGACTGTGATGCAGAGACACAAAACAAATCGAGGAATGGAGCAAACAGGCTGGCACTCAGGCTACTCTAAATCAGTGGTTCTCAAACCTTTTCATGTCAAGTATTTGGCCACGGACCCCCATCTCAAACTATGTTGTTCCAGGGACCCCCCCCCCCAGAAGCAGAGATTTGAGTAGTCCTCCACTAGGGGGCGTGACCACTTTTGCTTCCGTTCTGGAGCACCAGGAGTCGGTGGTCCCTGGGAATTCCCCCTGAGCAGCCCCGTTGGGGTGGTCATATGGTCATTTTTGCACTTTTTGGTGGCAGTGCCAGGGGGTCCCTGGGGGTCCCTGGAGCTCCGGGGGCCCCTGGAGGTTCAACACCAGAAGGCATCACGTGTCTTGAAAAGACTCAAAGTCTCAAGTCACCGGTCATAGGTCCACTATGACTAAGGTCTAAAGTCTCCTCTCCTCTCCTCTCCTCTCCTCTCCTCTCCTCTCCTCAGTGTGGTTGTCATAGCGACGGTGTCCAGTCCCAGGGAGTTGTGTCCAGATGTGGTGCAGCTGTTTGTCCACCAGGTGTCAGTGTCGTCCCCCGGTGAGGAGGAGAGGCGGGGCATGTTGGAGAGTCTCAGTAAGCCCCTCCCCCTGGGCGGGGACGTCAGCCTGTCTCTTCTGGCGAAGCAGACTGCAGTGAGTTATTGAGTGGTGGTCACACCGTCTCCTATACGTGGCCGTGTGTGTATGCGTGTCTCCGTGTACGTATATATGCGTGTACTGTATGTAGCCTGCAATACCTCTAATGACCACACGCACACACATATGTTAAGGGAGGGGCGCTGTTAAGGCGCTGTTTCAGGCCAGGCACGCACACTCACCCACACGCGCACACACGCTCACACATGCAGCCTCCACTGCTCAGTTCACACAGGTGTGATTTTTATTGACATCATGACTTGCACCAGCAGAGTGCACAAGTAGGGTGATGAGTGCTGTCTTTATGTGGGTTTGTGGCTGCCAGTACAAAGGCAGGGCCTTTAGCCAATGAGCGAGCAGCGTTCTCGGTGACATCATCACCACCAACCAACAAGGTTAACCTCAGTCACGTGCACACAGCCCTTAGAAATCCATGCTGTTACGCCCTGCAAGAGCCCTGCAAGCCCGACGGGACCCGACCACGGCCCGGCCTGCCAAAACGGGCCGGGCCGTGGTCGTTAACAAACAGCGCAAGAGAGAGAGAGAGAGAGAGAGAGAGAGAGATTCCAATTACACCTCCTTCAGACTTGATGTAAAAAAAAAAACACAGCGAGAGGGAGGGGGGAGGAGAGAGAGAGAGAGAGAGAGTTCTGACTCGTGTTTTCCACCGAACGTGAAGCCAGTTACACAACATTTGGTTACCCGTCGAATTATGTTCCACCTCTGCCTGGATCCTGCTATGGAGTAACACATTTGCTGGAACACCTCATGCAGTGCCGCGCCGCCTCTGTCGTGTCCTCGCTCACTCATTCCTCTCATCACCCGCACGATCTATAAGGTATTGAAAACATTTTAATCTGACTTAAAACCTAAACCCTTATGTTGATCAAATATGGAGCAGTCCTATGGAATGGAGCGAAGTCCTAGGAATGGAGCAGCCGCGCAGCGGCCGCGAATTTCTAGTAACGGTACATACCGCTATCATCACCCTACTTGTGCGCCCTGGTCGCTCTTGTCGTTTTCTTGGGAAAGTGATGTGAATTACCAGCCATATTTGGCTATGAAGTTTCCACCTTGTGCAGTCTAGTTAATATTATTTGTAAAGGCAATCGGTCTACCAAAACTTGCCAGTGAGGGATATGGTAATTCGTGAAGCTTTTTCCAACGCGTGGTGCAGTTGTCAGGAAAAACAGGTCTTGAGTGCATTTAAAAGGTTTATTTTGATGCAGGATGATGATAGTAGCATAACATAAGCCGGGTGTTGTGACTGCAAAGTAAACTACTAACTAATACTGAAAATAAACAGACAATAACTCAAAATAACTGAAAACAAACAAACGCAGAGCACGGTAGAAAAACTTTGTGGCTTCCCACTGTGATTGCCAATCCCTAGCCAGCTGTGCCCCAGTGACTCCCTAATCTAGACTCTGCCCTGCTATTGGCCGACACCCCCACCTGTGCCCAGGTCTAACAGTAGTCATGGCAACCACATACCACACAAAAGCATACTTTACATAGAATAAATGCATTGCAATAAAAACAATCAAATTGCTGCAACATTATTATTAACCATTTAGGCCTAGAATTATTGACTGCTTTAACCAGTGAACCGAGTGCCGCGCTGCAAGCTTGTAGATCTGCTATTTTTGAAAAAGTTGTGAAAATGTGTGCAAATCTTTGAATATATGTATTTTCAAAGCGAATGTTTGTAACTCAAATTTTGCTTCTGGGTGGTCCCTGGAACTAGATATTTTGAGATGGGGGTCCGTGGTCAAATAAATATCATTTTGGGGGCCCTTCACATGAAAAGGTTTGAGAACCACTGACATAGTAGTCTCTCGAGAACAGACTAACTGAGCTCCAGTTAAGTGAAAAGGACCTTTTCTTTGACGATGCTGACATAGAAACATTGGGTTTTTCAAAAAATCGTAGAAGGATTCACTCGGTGCCGCGCTGTGAGCTTGTATATCTGCTATTTTTTTAATATTTAAAGCATAAAATATTGCGTCATATTGTGTTCAGGCCTAAATGGGTTAAGGAGCTCTGGTCTAACCGTGCGGCCTTTCTTTCTTCCTTCAGGGTTTAGTGTTAGGAGATCTCTGTGCTCTGTTGACTGAGGCTGGAAGAGCTGCACACAGGAGACTGAGGTGAGGCACGCACACACACACACACACACACACACACACACACACACACACACACATACAGAGACACACACACACACACACACATGAGCACACACACACACACACACACACACACACACACACACACAGACACACACACACACACACACACACACACACACACACACACACACACACACACACACACACACTGTACATACTATACACCAATGAATGTCGAGCCTTAGGTTCCACTCAGACATTCTTCAAGTACGCTGACGACACAGCCCTGGTGGGGTTCCTTAAATCTGTGATGTCTCCCTAGGCAGATTTGAGGAGGAGGTGGAGCACTTCACAAAATGGTGCTCGGATCACTTTCTCCAGGTTTAATGTGACCAAAACTAAAGAAATGGTCATAGACTTTAGGAGGAGTGGAGAAGTAGTCCCCACCCACCCTTGTAAACAAGGAACCTATTGAAAGGGTCAAGACCTATAAATGTTTAGGCATAGAATTTGATGATAAACTGAAGTTTGACGAGTGCGCTAAAGCTAAGGTTAAAAAATGCACCAGAGAATTTTCTTTTTACGGAAACTGAACTCATTTCATGTAGACCGTTGCATTCTGCAGATGTTTTATAAATCTGTCCTCCAGAGCATCCTGTCATTTGGTCTGATATGTGTGTTTGGCAACATGCGAATTCAGGACCAAGCTAAATTGCAACGCATGATCAAGATGGCGAGCAGGGTCATCGGGTGCGATCAAACGTCTGCTGCGCAATCATGTGAAGACCTAATTGTAAGAAAGGCTGAGCACATCCTTAGTGACCCTGCTCATCCCTTACACAGCAAATTCGAACGTAGTCGCCGGGGAAACGGAAGGATGCTGCAAAGGAATATTACCACATCTAGGTTTGGTAATTCCTTTGTCCCTTGTGCAACCAGACTTATAAATAAAAAAGTTAGCAGATAGATACACAAAGCCTGTAGGAACATGTTTTAAACACTTTTAAGTAAAGAAGACTGTATGTCAGTATTTAATGTTTAATGTTGGATGTTTTTTGTGATTTTATGTTTTATGTACCCGCACCTCTGGACCAAATGAATTTCCCTGAACGGGATAATAAAGTTTACCTTGACCTTGACACACACAAACGTACATGCACGCACACCAGACACACAGACACACAGACACACACACACACACACACACACACACACACACGGGGGGGGGGGGGGGGGGGGGGGGGGGGAGTGTGTGTGTGTGCAGGCGGGCGGGCGGGCGGGCGGGCGGGGGGGGGGGGGGGGGGGTTCTGGCCCTGTTACAGATGTTGTCCAAAATCATGCAGATCGGTACACAGTATCTCTGTAGCCGTTTAAATGGAACGGGTATTTCTTACATTGATGCTCCTACATATTAGCATGCAAGCACCAGTTAAAGTTACTTTTCCATCCCTCATATACTGTGTGCACAGTGCACATCCCATAATCCACACACTGCACATCATTTCGGAGCTCATATCTTTGAACGGGTAAGGGCTAGTAGTTTTAATTGATGAAATTGACACTGTGTGTGTGTGTGTGTGTGTGTGTGTGTGTGTGTGTGTGCGTGCGTGCGTGCGCGCGCCTGTGTGTGTGTGTGTGTGTGTGTGTGTGTGTGTGTGTGTGTGTGTGTGTGTGTATCAGTGCATCAGGTCCATCTCTCCATCAGGAGCAGCTGCTCTGCTCCAGTGGAGTCAGCCTCCACAAAGAGGACTTCTGCACTGCCCTGGACACCCTGCAGGGGGCACTGTCCTCCGCTGTGGGAGCTCCAAAGGTAAACCTGAACCAGAAGCCCTGCATATCGTCGTTGTCGGGTGCAAACCTTGTATGTCCAAAACCGTTTGTTTTGCATTTATCATTTTAAAAATGATTAAACTATTGAAAACAGCCGAACTACAAGCACACAACGCCTCGCACCTGCTTGTCGATCTGCTGTTTTCACTACTTTTGTGCGACGGCCTTGTGTGATGAAGCAGGGCTTTACTTTGCGAAAGAACGGGGAGATACAAGGTTTCCACCCGACAACGACGATATATTATATCATTATGTCCTGTTCCAATATTAACACCTTCCCTCTAACTGTGAGAAACTCCTCCTCACAAATAATCAGCCCCTCTCTCGCTCACAAGCCGCTCACCATCTCACTGGGTTTGGTTCCGGGATGCGGTATCGGTACGCGCAGTATCGGTATTCGGTATGGGCAAGGACTCAAATTAAGTACTCGTACTTGCACTTGGTCAGCAAAAAGTGGTATCGGGACATCCCTAGTTTGGTTCATGTTGGTCTCAATGGAAACATATTCAGCTCTCCCCAGGTTGGCAGAGGGAGAGCAGAGCCCAGGATTACAGTTTAGGACATTGGCACTGGGTGAGGGTTAGGCACACAAAAGGCGTTGTGTGCTTGTAAATCAGCTATTTTCACCACTTTAAAATGTTTTGAAGATAATATTAAAAAAAGAACGCTTTTGGACATTTTCACCCGACAATGACGATACACTGTGTGTGTGTGTGTGTGTGTGTGTGCGTGTGTGTGTGTGTGTGTGTGTGTGTGTGAGTGTGTGTGTGTGTGTGTGTGTGTGTGTGTGTGTGTGTGCGCGCGCGTGCGTGCGTGCGTGCGTGCGCGCGCGCACGCATGTGCGTTTGTGTGTGTCTGTGTGTGTGTGTGTGCACAGGTTCCCAGCGTGCACTGGGAGGATGTGGGTGGTCTTGCGGAGGTGAAGCAGCAGCTCATGGACACAGTGCGCCTCCCTGTGGACAGACCAGAGATGTTCAGCTCCTCCGTCCTGGGGCTGAGGAGGACGGGCCTGCTCCTCTACGGACCCCCCGGCACCGGGAAGACCCTGCTGGCCAAGGCTGTCGCCACGGAAACCAACATGACCTTCCTGAGGTCAGACCACTGGTTCTCAAGCACTGGGTCGGGAGTTATGGGTCCCTTCATTTTGGTTTCCTAAATGTATTTTCTGTGATTTCAGTGTTATAATAATTTAAATAGGGATGGGCAATATAACCGATATGGCAATATATTGCGATATTTCAGGCCGTACTAGTATCGCAATACTATTGGAGCCCAAAACAACTCTTTTCCCGTGAACAGAAACCAATGGTAGAAGTCCAGTCCTGACACTCTGCTGCTTTCAATAAATGAAAACTAGCCCTTACCCGTACCCAAAGATATGAGCTCTGAAATGATGTGCAGTGTGTGGGTTATGGGATGTGCACTGTGCACACAGTATATGAGGGGTGGAAAGTAACTTTAACTGGTGCTTGCATGATAATGTTGTAGGAGCATCAATGTAAGAAATACCCGTTTGGTTTAATGGCTAGTGATACTGTGTACCGATCTGCATGATTTCACACACACACACACACACACACACACACACACACACACACACACACACACACACACACACACACACACACACACACACACACACACACACAGCTGGTTAAACATGTTGCCTCATGCTAGATGCAGAATAGATAAGCCTCATGCTATGCAGAATAGATAGTAGATACAAAAATGCTAATATACAGCATATGACTTGTGAAAGTGACAAACGGGCTTCACAGTTATGTCAGGTGTGTTCATATGCTAATGGTGATGCGATTTCAGATCAATTGCTCCAGCCACTGAGGAGAAACGCTGTGACAGACACTCAGACAGACAGACAGACAGACAGACAGACAGACAGACAGACAGACAGACAGACAGACACTCACTCACTCAGACAGACATTCCGAAAATTATATGTTTGATGGAAAGTTTTAATGAAATCAAAATGGTTTTGACTCAATTTGTCTGTTGAGTTATCAATATAATGTGATGTACATGCATATTATTAGACTACCCAGGTGGTACATGGCAAGTTGGATTTTTAGCTCTACAAGAAAAAATGAATGCTGTTGAATATTGCAATATATCACAAGTATGACCCAAGTATCGTGATACGTATCGTATCGTGAGGTTCTGCCAATACCCATCCCTTAACCCTGCAAGGCCCGAATTAATTTCTACTGGCCAAAAAAAATTAAAAAAATTCAGATGGTGTTGTAGGAGTCCTAATCACAGGAAAATGTAATTTTAAAAAATTAATAATGTTTTTGTAAGGTTTTATAGTCATAAATCATAAAGCATAAATCATGCTCTAATTTGCATATTGGGGATATTTTTCACAATATTAACATATGCACGTGTTCTAGACATTCTAATGATCACGAAAAAAAATATTACAGGCATTTTACTACTGTTTTAGTGAGGAATAGCTTCATTTAAAAAGTAAGATGTTGTTCGTCCAGACGCTGGAATTTCAACTTCTCTGGGAGGTGTCAATGTCAGCCCCTGTGGGGGGTATTTATATGCAAATATCGTGGCCAATGGCATTGTAATACTAAACAATAGGATGTAATGGTGATGTTAATGTGAAAAAAGAACAGGAAAACTAATTATAACATTTTTTAAAAAATGATTTAAAAAACGTTGCCAAAAAGCTACGCTGGGCCTTGCAGGGAGGAGCTATAGTCAACTTTTTATTGAAAAACAGATGCTAAAATGAAAATAATGTTTCGAAAATATTTTATAAAAAACTAAGCTTTATATATGTGTTTCTATTAAAAAATGACCACAAACAGCATAAAATAATGATAAAATAATCATTTTGGCCATTGTCAGACCGACACTTTGTTTACATTCTAGTCTATAGACTAGGATGTAAACAAAGTGTCAGCCCTACAATGAAAAAAGTTGACTATAGCTCCTTTAAGTTCAATGTATTTCCTGTGATTTCAGTGTAAAAGGACCTGAACTTCTGAACATGTACGTTGGTCAGAGTGAGGAGAACGTTCGAGAAGGTCTGTAGCCTCATTATGACTTTACTGTAAATATAAGATTAACTCATTACTGTAAATCTAAGATTAAAGGAGTAGTTCACCCCAAAATGACTAGTTTTCTATTGATTACTCTCACCATGGAGACTTGAGTTCAATAATATTTTAAGTTTTTTGTCACATTCCTAATAGAATACTTTGATTACAATAAATGTACCCACATTGATTCCGGATGTCAATGGGGGTAAATTTACTATAATCAATTATGTGACAAAAAACAAAAGGGGGTTCACATTTTGGGGGTGAACTACTCCTTTAAGTCAACATGGTCTGTTCTGCTCCCGCCATCATTCAGAGAGTTTTTCACTAACCTTTGAAAAATCATAGACCGGTCTGCCCAAAAGACACCCATGGCATTTTTCACCCAATTATCTAATGTAATCCTGGACGCTACACTCCCTCTGCCAACCTGGGGAGACAACGGACTGACCTCATGCTTCCTTCTATGCATGAGGAGTCCAAGTTGCTTCTTTTCACCTGACAGTGGGGATTTTCCCCGGTTTGGATGTAGCGCGTGGAAGGAACACGTTATTCCAACCATTTCCTTTCCCCTCCATCAGGCGCCCCGGCTGGCCCCTGGCAGTATAGACACCCATAGCTCTCTTGAAATTGGGAGAAACAATTGCTCTGAGAGTGATACTGCATTGGGGAGATGGAGGCTGCAGAGTAGATCAGGGTTTCCCAAAGTGGGGGCCGTGATGCCAGTCCAGGTTGTCTCAGAATACTTTGATAATATTTGAAATTCATCAATATGCTATGCTCAGTGAAACACACCTGATTTGCACTGGACTTGATGAGGTCTTTTTCCATCTACGGCCAACCCTCTTCACCAAAAATAGCAAATATACAAGCTCACAACACGTGAGACGTTGTGAGCTTGTAGATCGGCTATGTTTTCGTGAACCTTCCCCCCCTAAAAGAATAGGGATGCTGGGGTTCAAGTGGTTAAACGTCAAGTTATTTCCAGTCAGTGATATTTCTCAGTGACATAGACTACTGTATCTCTGGTGGAAAGATGTGTGTATTAACATAGCGTAATATGATGTAAGATTGTAAACATGAACAGTGTCATTCAGATTGTAAACATGAACAGTGTCATTCAGATTATAAACATGAACAGTGTCATTCAGATTGTAAACATGAACAGTGTCATTCAGATTATAATGAACAGTGTAATTCAGATGTGTAATTCAGATTGTAAAAATTAACAGTGTCATTCAGATTATAATGAACAGTGTAATTCAGATGTGTAATTCAGATTGTAAAAATTAACAGTGTCATTCAGATTATAATGAACAGTGTAATTCAGATGTGTAATTCAGATTGTAAACATGAACAGTGTCATTCAGATTATAATGAACAGTGTAATTCAGATGTGTAATTCAGATTGTAAACATGAACAGTGTCATTCAGATTATAATGAACAGTGTAATTCAGATGTGTAATTCAGATTGTAAAAATTAACAGTGTCATTCAGATTATAATGAACAGTGTAATTCAGATGTGTAATTCAGATTGTAAAAATTAACAGTGTCATTCAGATTATAATGAACAGTATAATTCAGATGTGTAATTCAGATTGTAAACATGAACAGTGTCATTCAGATTATAATGAACAGTGTAATTCAGATTGTAAAAATGAACAGTGTAATTCAGATTGTAAAAATGAACAGTGTAATTCAGATTGTAAAAATGAACAGTGTAATTCAGATTGTAAAAATGAACAGTGTAATTCAGATTGTAAAAATGAACAGTGTAATTCAGATTGTAAAAATGAACAGTGTAATTCAGACTGTAAACATGAACAGTGTAATTCAGATTGTAAAAATGAACAGTGTAATTCAGATTGTAAAAATGAACAGTGTAATTCAGATTGTAAACATGAACAGTGTAATTCAGATTGTAAACATGAACAGTGTAATTCAGATTGTAAACATGAACAGTGTAATTCAGATTGTAAACATGAACAGTGTAATTCAGATTGTAAACATGAACAGTGTAATTCAGATTATAAACATGAACAGTGTAATTCAGCGATGCCTTGGATGAGAAAGGAGTGGAGAGAGAGAGAGGAAACAGGGACCAGTGGTGACAATTGGGAAAATCAGAAATAAAATCGACCCTGGTCCGAAAATAAATACGAAAGGGGCGGCAGTGTGGAAACGTGATTGACATAACGTGAGGTTGATTATTTTATTTACGTGCCCCGAAATTCACTCTGATATTCAGCCAAAAAAAAATCAGCATTGTGCAACGACCTTAAAGGGCCAGTTCACCTCTGGGACAACCAGATCTTATTTTATTGTTGTTTGGGACACGATCACCACAATCCTAGTTATTTTTTGTGTTCAATCTGTGTTTTGAGATATTTTAGTATTTCAGCATGAATGATGATGCATTTTGCATCATATGATGCAGCATGATGACTCATATGATGGGGGAGCCCGGGATCGAACTGGGAACCTCACGGTTCCCATCCGGCTGCTCTACCCCTGTCAATGAGTTAACAATGCTCTATAGTAATGGACAGCGTAGTTAATCTATTGATGTCATCAGTGAAGAAATGAACAGAGTGTTCATAATGTCTTTAATGATGAATGGACAGTGTAATAATTAATCATGTTATTAATTAATGAACAGTGTAATAATTAATCCATGTTATTGATTAATTCCCAGTGTTCTGCAAGGCCAGGGCTGCCGCCCCCTGCATCGTGTTCTTTGATGAGCTGGACTCTCTGGCTCCCAACAGGGGGCGCTCTGGAGACTCTGGAGGAGTGATGGACAGGTGAGAGGACTGTCTGTCTGTCCCTGTCTGTAACATCTGTGTGTGTGTGTGTGTGTGTGTGTGTGTGTGTGTGTGTGTGTGTGTGTGTGTGTGTGTGTGTGTGTGTGTGTGTGTGTGTGTGTGTGTGTGTGTGTGTGTGTGTGTGTGTGTGTGTGCGTGCGTGCGCGCGCGACATTGTGCGTGAACAGAGTGAATAGTGTTTCATACGGTGGATTAAACCCAACATGGGCTTCATTTGCACGTTGAGGTGAGGCACCGAGTGCCACACTGCGAGCTTGTAGATCTGCTATTTTTGAAGATTTATATAATTTAGGGGGTCCTTGACATGAAAAAGTTTGACAAACACTGATTTAGAAGAAGGATTTAGAGGACATTTATAGAACCAGGTCAAAAATATTCAAAGACTTGCACAAACTTTCTTCTACCAGACTGGTTCCATACTCCATAATGTTCTTGTATCTTCTAGGGTGGTGTCTCAGCTCTTGTCAGAGTTGGATTCTCTGGGTTCCTCTGAAGGACTCTTTGTGATCGGAGCCACCAACCGACCAGACCTCCTGGACCAATCACTGCTCAGACCTGGCAGGTCAGAGCTGTTATCATTATTATTGTTATAATTTGTATTTCATAATGTTATATTCTGTTTGATAACTGGTTTATATGTTATATTTTGTTTGATCAGGTTTGATAAGCTGGTCTACGTTGGAATCAATGAAGACAAGCAGTCCCAGCTTCAGGTTCTGAAGGCCATCGCCAGAAAGTAGGGACCCCCAGGGACCCCCAACACTACATATTGTATAGAACTGTTACAGTAGGGACCCCCAGGGACCCCCTGCACTACATATTGTATAGAAGTGTTACAGTAGGGACCCCCAGCACTACATATTGTATAGAACTGTTACAGTAGGGACCCCCAGGGACCCCCTGCACTACATATTGTATAGAAGTGTTACAGTAGGGACCCCCTGCACTACATATTGTATAGAAGTGTTACAGTAGGGACCCCCAGCACTACATATTGTATAGAACTGTTACAGTAGGGACCCCCAGGGACCCCCTGCACTACATATTGTATATTAGAAGTGTTACAGTAGGGACCCCACTACTATATATTGTATACAACTGTTACAGTAGGGACCCCCAGGGACCCCCAGCACTACATATTGTATAGAAGTGTTACAGTAGGGACCCCCAGCACTACATATTGTATAGAAGTGTTACAGTAGGGACCCCCAGCACTACATATTGTATAGAAGTGTTACAGTAGGGACCCCCAGGGACCCCCTGCACTACATATTGTATATTAGAAGTGTTACAATAGGGACCCCCACTACTACATATTCTATACAACTGTTACAGTAGGGACCCCCAGGGACCTCCAACACTACATATTGTATAGAAGTGTTAAAGTAGGGACCTCCAGCACTACATATTGTATATAAGTGTTAGAGTAGGGACCCCCACCACAACATATTGTATAAATCCTGTATCCTGAAACACTTGTTGAGTTTGTGCATCCACTGTTGTTTTGTGTTCAAGAATTTCTTTGATGTTAAGTGTGTTTGTGTGTGTGTGTGTGTGTGTGTGTGTGTGTGTGTGTGTGTGTGTGTGTGCGTGCGTGCGTGTGTGCACCAGGTTCCAGTGTGACCCCAGCGTGGACCTATCAGAGGTGGTGAGTCGTTGCCCCGCCCACCTGACGGGGGCTGACCTCTACGCCCTCTGCTCTGACGCCATGGCAACCGCCGTCAACAGGAAGATCTCCTCCATCCTCGACGGTAACGGTTACCATGACGACCAGCGCTTCACTCTGTTTTTAACGCATTCAGAACGGGTACACATTATTGTGTATCATTATTTTATGGTTTAACTATTGAAAAATAGCAGATATACAAGCTCACAGCGCGGCACCGAGTGCCGCGCTGCGAGCTTGTAGATCTGCTATTTTTGAAAAATCGTGAAAATTTGAATTTTGACCCGATTCTAAAAGTGTCTTTTGAATCCTTCTAAGGTTTTTTGAAAAACCTATGTTTCTATGTCAGCAATCTGGCCAGCCATCGTCAAAGAAAAGGTCCTTTTCACTTAACTGGAGCTCAGTTAGTCTGTTCTTGAGAGACTACCATGCCAGTGGTTCTCAAACCTTTTCATGTGAAGGACCCCCAAACTGATATTTATATGGCCACGGACCCCCATCTCAAAATATCTAGTTCCAGGAACCACCCAGAAGCAAAATTTGAGTTATATAAACGTTCGCTTTGAAAATACATATATTCAAAGATTTGCACACATTTTCACGGCTTTTTTCAAAAATAGCAGATCTACAAGCTTGCAGCGCGGCACTCGGTGCCGCGCTGTGAGCTTGTATATCTGCTATTTTTCACTGGTTAAAGCATTCAATAATTCTAGGCCTAAATGGGTTAATTTCAAGGACCATTTGTTACACTCTTAGAGTTACAGAGTTACATTCTGTCTGTCTGTCTGTCTGTCTGTCTGTCTGTCTGTCTGTCTGTCTGTCTGTCTGTCTGTCTGTCTCTCTCTCTGTCTTTGTGTCCATCAGGTGTGGACACAGAGGAGTCTCCAGTAGTGTTGTCTCTCCAGGACTTTGACAGAGCCGTGCAGCAGTGCAAACCCTCCGTCTCTGAGCAGGAGATGCAACGATACCAGCAGCTGCACCGCAGTCTGACCACACAGTGACCTATACCTGACCTACTGACCGCACAGTGAAATGACCACACCTGACTAGGGCCGTCATTATTATGACATTTTACGTGACGATTAATTGTCACCAGAGTCTTGCAACGGGTCGGGCCCCGCGGGTACCTGTGTTTGACGGGCGGTGCACGACTAAACACGGGCGGGTGACATTTTACTGTGAAAATCAGACTGAAAATCAACTGTTTCTGCCTAAAACAACGTCACAGGAGCGCACACAGTGAGCAGCAGGACAGAACCACGGCATGCATACAGCACTGTTTCCGCCTAAACGTCAAGTCACACACAGAGCGGCTGCGGGCTGGAGCGCACACAGTCACAGTGAGGCAGCAGCCTCCAGCTGCCAGGAGGACACAACACACAACTGAATAAAGTGGGCGCGAGTCAGTGAACTGCTTGCCTAGCACGATGTAGTTGCCCAAACTAATTGTTTTGTTTTATTTTGTCATGATGGGGCACAAGGAAGAATGACTTGCCTGCAATCGTGTCCAACTTGCACAACCACATCCATTGCTGCGATCAGAATGGTGCTTGATTGTATAATATCCACTTGATTCCACGACTATTAGGAGATCGGAATCCTATTTTATTATCGTCAACTGGGTCCGGTTTGGTTTAGATTACCTCGGGCTGTTTATCATCATAACAGTAGCCTAAACAGTGACGAGCGAACCAAGACAGACAGACGGCGCTAGTGGAGTTCCCTCTTTTCAGCTGTGAAAAGCTGCATATGTGCTTAGGCATATGGCGGTTCGTGTCGAGCATAGCAGACATGCAAGTTCACAAAGCTGCATGTTCCGACATGTTGTGAGCTTGTAGCTCTTATATTTTCAATGCGCGACCACCATCATATGACAAAAACAACTGCACAGCAGCAGAGGCAGAACGCAGAAGCAGCAACAAGCTGTCAGTGGCAGATCATGATACAATTTTAAATGATTATGATTGGTTTTAAATGTTGTTCTACTTTATCCAAATAATAATATTAATAATAGGCATAATAACAGCATTTTCCGATGGCTACGGCGTGCAGGGGGATCAACTATGGAGTGAAAATAGAGTGCGATGCCATTGAAAGAATGCACGGCTGTAGGCTATTTACTTTAATGCATGTAATCACGGGTAACGGGGCGGGCAACGTGTCCTTTTCTTGATGTGCGGGGCGGATCTGGTTTTATATACCGTAATCACGGGTAGACGGGCGGTCCATCTGATTAATGATGGGCGCGGGTTGTCAAAATTGGACCCGTGCAGGACTCTGATTGTCACTCAAATAATTTGCGATTAACGATTAATTTTTTTTTTTTTTGTCGTTGACAAATACATTTCTGTTTGGCTTGTAGGCTTTGAAGTAATAATTGTGACCGGCCTACACCTGACCTCAGCCTGACCCCTGTGTTTGTTTGAGGAGGTCAAACATGTCCAGAAGTGTCTTCATATTTCTTGAAAAGCAAAAGGGTCAGCATATGGGTTCAAAGGTCAGCCTATGGGGTCAACGATTCATTTCTGATACTACTACGTCGAGTACCTCTGTTGGCGGTCGCGTGTGGACGGGGATTACTTTCAAATTCTAGGAGACTCGCGAGCGTCTTCTGAATGCTCCCGCGCACAGATCCCATCCATGCAGGAATACAGTGTGTTTTACTGGTCAGCTCACAGTGCCAGTGGACTGGAGTTCTGCATCAGTACTAAAGGGACCAAAGCTTCTGAAAAGTCACTTTTTATGTGTAAATCTGCCCTATTGTATAGTGCACAAATGATGTCCTAAAATGTTATTTAATAAATTCAGCTCTAAATTAATGTTTTAGGTGTGCTGTTTGTGTAATTGTTTTATACGTAGTATTGGCCACATATCTTTTCCAATAGGACAGGGCTAGGCAACCTGTTTGACATGAAGTCACACGTTTTAATTTTCTTGATGGTCAGAGTCAACATTGTTTGATTTTGACACCACATCAAAATATATTGTTTTCTCCTTTTGAAACATACAATTTACAATGTAGGCATTTAGCAGACACCCTTAATCCAGAGCGATTTACAATATGCAAGGTAATACATCAACATCAATATGTCAAATGCATAGAAACCTATTCAGTAAAAACTTTATATAAAACCTAAAAAAATGCTATCTAATTTACATGTATGGTCATTGAGGGTAGGCGAGTGTTACGGTAAGTGCTATAAGGTGGAGTCTGAAGAGATTAGTCTTCAGACTCCACCTCAAATCCCAGACGGGACGAATCAGCGGCAGCTACGGGCGGGCTCTGAGCGGCTCTTAGCCAATTGAGTCTAACTGCAGACCACGTGGAAACCCAGGAGGCGGATTTTGGGTGTAACGTCATGCAGACAGGCCAATATGAGTGGTTGGAGTTGGCACTCCCAGACTGTGATAGACATACGGCCTCATCCAATCACCTGCTAAAGAATTTGAAAAAATGGCCCGCCCCTTACATCGGGTCTGCCCGAGCAATTCCAGATGGTAAAAGTAGGGTGGTATATGCAGTATACGCACTACTGCCACCATCTGGCGGAGTCAGGTTAGCAATGATCAGAGCAATAAATTACTGTAGAATTATGTGAACGATGTAACTTGCATTCAGATTTGAGCGGACTTAATTTCTTTTAACATTTAAAAAATATACTTCTTTTATTTTAAACCCAAAGTCCTCTCTTACACTTCTGCCAGTGTGCCAGTGATCACCCTCCTCTGTGCCCATGTTGGCACCCGGGCGTGCGGTGCGCCAACACTTGCATCAGGCTAAGGACCCCACTTAGATTTAGTCGACTAAATATACAGTTGATTTTGTCGTAATGGCTAAATCTACACTGCTGAAAATATCCTGCCATGCGTTGTGAGCTTGTAGATCTGCAATTTACAGAGAGCAACAGCCAAGCGCAACCACACAAAATGACTTGTCTTTTAGGCTGGATTTAGACTGCAGTAAAATCTGATCCTTTGGCCAGACTGTTCACTCTGCATTTGCAAGTGACACAGATCAGATCTGTGTGTTCAGACTGATTTTAACATCTTCAACCCAAAGTGCCCTCCACTGACATATCTGCTTTGGTTACCATAGGCATCAAGACTTTTCTCTCTTTATGTGTTTTTACATTTTTCAATGTTCCTCTGACATTGCAGTTAGGACCTTGTGAACTCCTTTTCTGTCATGCCGTGAGATTGATATGTCTTAATATATTGTCTTAATTGTTCCTGTACATTTCTCATGTACTGAGGCATCCCCCCCAAAGTGCTTGGAGACGTTGAATTTCTCCGTCTGTCCACTGAATGCATCTCGCCATTTCTTCTGTAGTGTAAAACCTATGCAGAACTGTTTGATTTTCATTGCACTCTTTGCGCTCTTGTAAACCAAAATGCAATTCTCGCGCTCTGTAATAACATCAGTGGCGCTCGGGTCGCGCTGCAAGTGACGTTTTGGACAGTTTAATAATTATGTTACATGGCTACATGTTAGTGTGTTCAGAGTCAGACTCACACGCATCTTTAGAAATCAGATTTGAAACCACCTCTGGATGTGGTTTATCCACCTGTTTCCGCGGGAGTTTACTGGAGATTATTTGGACCTGTTTGGACCACATTTCCGGTTTAACAGCAGACATACAAGCTCATGTCGCATCGCAGATGCAACCGTTGTGAGCTTGTAAATCACACTCGGTGCGGCGCCAGAATTTAATGTGACCTGTTTGCACTTAGACGAATTTAAGCTAATCGTATTTCAGGCTGGATTTGGATGGCAGTGTAAATCAGGCCGGGGGGGATCTCGACCGGAGGGTTAGCGACTCACTCCACGGAGGTTAAGGTTAGGGTGAGGGTTAGAGTCTGGTGTCGAAAAGATGACATGTAGTAACAGCGACACGCTCCCGTGCAGATACGGTGGTAACTCGTATCTGTGAGAGAAAGACCCCTACAGCAACATTAAGTTATATAATACACACAAACCTTATCGTCTCAGATGAAGACCACTGGTCTGGACATGTGTGCAGCCGGCTTTGGTTTCAAATGTAAGGGCTTGTCTTGATCTGCTTCGTTGTGCACCTAAAATAGACGATCTTCAAGCTCACATGGCGTCGTGCTGCCAACACGTTGTGAGCTTGCAGATCTGTCATTATGGGTGAGTGACGCCACACTCAACTAAAGCCTTCATAGACGCAGCGTTCAGCATGGAGTAAGAGGACAATTATTACAGCATAAAACACTGAGTCCAAGTTCAGCAGAGTTCACTGAAGATTATTCTCTTAACAGAAAGTTAAGACCAAATACTGTATGAGTGAAATGTAAGAAAACATGTTTCTGATTCATTTATTGATACATTGTGTCATTCCAATCAAACCAAGCAAATTAAAGCCACAATCTAACATGTGAACATCAAACCATTCATGGTCAGGGGTGCAGATCCCAGGGAGAAGGAGGTGTTTCCTCTAATAACGTCTTTAGAAATAAATGATGTCATTTAAAATATATGTTTAATAGAAGCTGATTCTACATTAGAAATCATTCTCACATACAGTAAACACAATACTTTATGAAGGGTTTGTTTCCTGATCATTAACAACATAAATCCACAGAGCTGTAAATGTTAAATAGTTTAACTGTTAAATAGTTTAATTAATGAGTGAAGTTCAGCCAATATGAACGGATAGAAACAGCAGTGGAGCTGAAAACGGAAAGATAAAGAAAAAAATAGGAATTCTAAACTGACCAAATTAGACACTTATTTAAGGGCTTGGAGTGCAAAGGAGGAAGTGAAATTCACATAATTGTACAGCTTTCCATAGATTGTAATTATTTCATTAAAACTTAATCAATCTATAATTTAATATGGATTAGGTTGTTAATTCATGCGATGTCAATCTAAAATGAATTAATTACATTATAACAACAATGTTTCATGTATTGAGCGTAGATCTGGCAAATGTCAGACAAACTGTAATCATTGTGGACATTATTAGTTAGTTTAAAATCCTAGCGTTAACTCTATGTTGGTGATTTTATTGATGAGAAGATTCAATGTTTGTGGTTCCTCTAAGTTGTACTGAGATCTGCTCAGCCCACCATTATCTAAACCGGGTCCACCATTAACACCTTCTAAGCCACGGGGAGCCCCTTAATGTTAAAACCGTACTATATCGCACATCCCCCCAGGGACTCTCAGCCACGTCGTACATTCCCGGACTTTGTCTTTAAAACCGGAATAAAAGCTTTTGATCCGAAAATCGGCGATCGTCTAACCTTCCCTAGTCACCACTCGTGCATTGATAGCTCATGCAGACCGTGCATGAAGCAGAGGTGACGTCAGCGCCTCTCCTTCACCAAGGCTACTCCCAGCCCATACGTTTGCTGTCTGCACACTCGAGCTCCTACAGCAGCCATGCTTGGGGCTATGCTAGCGAAACTTTTCAGTTTTGTTCTTCAGTCACACATGGATTATTTGCGGGGACATTTACGTGAAAGGATCGCGCACGCGAAACGCACGGGGGACATCGACGATCGGCCAAAACCCCCATTCTATCCCAACGGAAATCGAGAAAATCATGGTGAGTTACTGACCTGGGGAAAAAAAAAAAAAGAAAAAACAGCGGCGCTGTTCAAGATGGAGGGGCTGCGGGGTCATGTTTATAAACATAATATTATGTCTCAGATCACAATACAATAATAGAAATTTCACGGCTAATCTACCAACCACCATTCTATTTCGGACGGCAAGGTGTTAAGGTCTAGTCTACTAGGTCCACCCATCACCTCAGACCACCCTAGAGGCTCTAGGTCCACCCATCACCTCAGACCACCCAAGAGGCTCTAGGTCCACCCATCACCTCAGACCACCCTAGAGGCTCTAGGTCCACCCATCACCTCAGACCACCCTAGAGGCTCTAGGTCCACCCATCACCTCAGACCACCCTAGAGGCTCTAGGTCCACCCATCACCTCAGACCACCCTAGAGGCTCTAGGTCCACCCATCACCTCAGACCACCCTAGAGGCTCTAGGTCCACCCATCACCTCAGACCACCCTAGAGGCTCTAGGTCCACCCATCACCTCAGACCACCCTAGAGGCTCTAGGTCCACCCATCACAGGGAAACAGTGATGTCATAATGATCGTAACACATTAATTATCACACATCATAAATGATTACATAATAAATGACTTATGGTCAATAATGAAATAATAAAACCTTTTTCACAAACATGGCTGACTGACTTCCATTCAGATTATATTAATATTAATGTTATGAACAACTCTGATCATTTATTTAATGTTTTAATATCGTGTAGAACTGAAATATGATGTTTGTGTTTTCTGACCACATAAACAAAAGTAATTTGATGAATCGTCCAAGCAAATTATCGTTAGCCTTGACTAGCCAGTTAGCATTTTGTTTAAAAAAGACATTTGTGAAAAAGGTTGATGATGTCATCACTGTGCTGCTGCTATGACTATTTAAAAGCTGATTGGACACACATGTATTTCCTCCTCTCTCCACCAGAGGGCCTCTCTGTAAACACATCCAGGTGTTCTGTGAAAATACAATGAACCAATAAGAATCAGATATTATTAACTGTGTTTAACACTTTAGAACAACCTTCCCTTATAATAGTAAATCAATCATTCACATATTACGAGTTAATGTGTTGTTCATCACGTTAAATGATTATTAACAGTTGATTAATGTTGTAATGATTTAAAACCATGCTATAAATAGTTAATAGATCATGCACAAGTTATTAGTAAACTATAAACTATGCTATAAATAGTTAATAGATCATGAACAAGTTATTAGTAAACTAGTTAATAAGCTAAGCTCCCAGCATCCTCCCTGCAACTAGAAACAACTCAGTCCATTCTACAACATGTGATCAATATTTTGTCTGCTGTGTTTTCAATGTACTGAATCATTGGGTTCAGTTCACTGAAATGTTGTGTTCAAATGATTGGTTCAGAGATTGTCTGCATTGTGTCGTCACTTCACTGAACTGAATCACAGGAACTTCACTTCTTGATTGGATCACCTGAACGTCCTCTCAGGCTATGGGATCTAAGCCCACCCAAATCTGCCCACCCAATAAAATCTCTTTTGGGAGGCATTATGGCATGAATAGAACTTGTTATAACCTGTGATGCAGTATCCTGATGCAGGTGTAAGATCTGTTGTGTTTTTATTGTGTGTTATACAGTAGGTATAACTGTGACAAAATGCATACTTTTCTATGCATTTTGGGGGTTTTAAGTCACTATTGGGAAGGTGGCACACCTTGTGCTTCTTCTTGCCCTCCAGTCCTACAGGCTAGATCCGGCCCTGGTTTTATTCAGTGTCCTAGTCTGGTTGTTTCACTTCTTTCACAAGCATGTGTTCTAGTTTTATACACTTTTATTCATTTTAAATAAAAGTGAATTAAAAAGAAAGAAGAAGTGAACCTGGGTGTGTGGGAGGAGTCTAAAGATCGTCATGTGTTGTCGGCACCAGAACACGACCTGGTAGAAGAAGAGAGACAGTTAAAACAGACAGACAGACAGACAGTTAAGACAGACTTTGGTTTACCAAAACACAGTCGTACCGTGGTCGTACGAAGCCCTTCGTAGGACGCTAAGGGAAGGGTGCCTTACGAAGATGGTGTTTCCCAAACGCGCTCATAAGCACCTCTCTCAAAACAGGCTACGCATTCCCTAAGGTTGGTCAGAGCCTTGTATTAGAGAGTTCTCCCAACTCTGGCCCCATGTGAACGGAGATGATGCAACCCTCCTTGAAACTCTTCTTGAATGGCTCTTGGCTTTGATTGATAGGACACATGAATTTCAGCTGTTGGTTAGTGTGATTGTACTGTTGGTTAGTGTGATTGTACTGTTGGTTAGTGTGATTGTACTTATGGTTAGTGTGATTGTACTCGGCCCATCAAGAAAACAACGTTGGCAGGCTAACTGACTGCACAAACCCCTTGTTTTATATTATATGACTTAATTGCTTGTCTTAAATATTTAGATTTTTTATTTTATAGGCTACTATGACATTATATTGTAGTGCATTGGTTCTCAAAGTGAGGTCCAGGGACTCCCAGGGGTCCTTGATAAGTGGCGATGCACAGAAGTGGGGGTCGAACCCGAGGCTCTCACTTGTCAGTCCAACACACAACCTGTCATGCTAATAGGACTGAGCCCGATACGCAGGGCTGTTGTGCGGTGCCTGTTGGCTGTAATAACTATGGGGGCTACAATTAGTTAGGAACCAAATGGATGGATTTTTAAATAGTTATACTTACGTATGCTCAGCTTGCATGGTGTCTAAGTGTTTAAGCTTGCAAGGGTGTTTAAGGGCACCCCTTACAAAAGCCTCTTTTCAGGTCTGCAGAGGCTCGCCTCCTACTTTCAGGAGCTCTTACGATGGGTTTCCCCAGCATGATAGCGAATGAGAGCCGCATTTCGACAAACCCCACCCTGCCAGCGTGTGATTGGCTGAAGTCCCTTTAAGGACACGGAAGCAGTCCCTTTGTCAATATTTACTACATCTTTTCGACAACCAACTCTAACCCAAACCCTAACCCTAACCTCTGTGGGGTGTAAAGAGATTTCGTAGGGCAGGAGCCTCGCACGGTTGTCATTCAAAGCGACACCATAGCGAATCATAGCGCGTATTTTCCGGGACTGGTCGAAATGCGGCTCTCTTTCGCTTTCATGCGTTTCCCCAAGCCATTCGTAAGGTGTGCTCTCAACCATCGTTGCAGCCATTTGGTTCCATTGTACACTCTACCAGTTTCCCCACAGCCCTCGTAGCCTACGAAGGCTCTTGATTGACAGGAGCCTGCGCAGGCTACGAAGTCGTTCTTCAAATGGTTTTGCTGCTACGATTATGGGTCTATACGACCATACGTGAGCTACGAAGGCTCTACGATCGCTTTGGGAAACCCGGACAATATTGTTTTATATTGTATTGATAATTATGTTTAATTGTCAATCAATGTTTGTATTAAAGCTAAATGTGACAACATAGAGCCGTTCAAAGTATTTTCTTTCACGCGGAGAAGAGAAGCTGTGGTCCAAAAAAAAAAAAAACATGTCTGCTGATCTGACCTTTCCGTCTTCCACTGTATTAATTAATGAAACATGCTATTGAAACATGTAAAAGGAACATGATAATTAAACATGCTAATCACCTCTCTTCGTCCACTGGTAGTATATAATTAATTAAACATTAAAACATATTAATTAATCACCTCTCTTCTTCCAGTGGAAGTAGATGAATCCAGTCAGGAACAAGACCAGACCCAGAACCAGACCTGATGCTCCGATGGCCAGCTTGTTCTTCACTGCCTCTGGCATGGAGTCATCTGATGATAGAAATATGATATGATATGATATTAATTATATGATATTATTACAGTTTATTAAAACACCTTGTTCTTCACTGGTTCTGGCATGGAGTCATCTGATAATAGAACAACAGACGACACAGTCATTGTGAGTCTGTTAAATAAGTTCTGATGACTTCTCAGAGCTATAAATACATCCAAAACAGAGGATATGATTATAGATATTAGAAGACATGTCTCAACTTAATACTATGATGATTATAAACCAGGCTGTAGAATGTGTATTAAGAGGAATCTTTATACTATGAAGATTATAAACCAGGCTGTAGAATGTGTATTAAGAGGAATCTTGGGACAGAGTCATAGACTTCACAGAGTCTTTGGTCTCTGCCAAGGAATCCAATCCCAACCTCCCAATCTTAGAGCAGACACTCTGACCACAAGGCCATTACCATCCCACTATCAGAATCGCACCACAAAATAGTGTGTGTTGTTTGTATGTTTGTCCATCTGTAACTCCACATTCAGTAGTTTAGTTGTTCAATTGTCTAGAAAACATAATACAAAAATCAATAACGCCTCTTCCTTGCTGACCATCTACTTTTCCACCTTCAGATTTGTCTCTACTTCTCATAATCCCAAAATATTTAAAATGTTCCCAAAATGTTCCCCAAATTTTGGCCTGTAGGTGGCGCAGGGCCAGACTGGGGCACCACACAGTAGGCGGTGCAGGGCCGGACTGGGGCACCACACAGTCGGCACACACGCACGCACGCACGCACACACACACACACACACACACACACACACACACACACATAGAATATGTACAGTACAGTAATCTACAGTAGAGTACCGTACAGTAAGCAGTAAGGCACAGTAAGGTACAGTACAGTAAGGTACAGTAAGGAACAGTAGAGTACAGGAAAGTACAGTCCATCACGATAGGTATGATTATGGTAGATTACAGTAGTAGGCCTAATAGATTACAGTAGTAATAGATTACAGTAATAGATTACAGTAACTGACCCCAGTCCATCATGATAGGTCCGGTCAGGCTGGGATGTTCAACCACGCATGAGATCTTCTCTCCTGATCTGTAACACACACACACACACACACACACACACACACACTTGTGAAAAGTGTTTCAGGATCACAGACACAGGAAGCATCGTCTCCTCCATGGTATGTGCATGCATGAAGTCGATTGGCAAAGTGAGATTAACTTTGTTTAAAGCAATCAGATAGGACTTTTCTGTTTGACTGTCAACGCCTGAGTTTTTGCCACTCAGTAGGCGTTCCCGCATTGCTTCCAGGTATGATGATGTCCCGTGCATACATATTTAGCGGCTGCCAGTTATCACAGACACTGAACACAATTCAACCAATCCAACGTCAGCTCTCGGCTTGTTGGGAATTCCTGCAATCTGCAGGCCTCACAACTGATTTATGGACATTATAGAGGCGGCTACGCATTGGAAACAACACACTTGTACACAGTCTCAAAGCTATACTGGTAGTGGAAATAGACTGCTCAAAATGACTGGAAATAGACTGCAAAAAGCTAAAGGCACAACTATGTTCACATAGTAGGTGTGTTTTTCAATGTAGTCTATTAGGTACCTGGGTGTGCACTCCAGGTAGGAGTGGTACTGCTACCAGTAGAGGTATTGGTGTTTGTTACATACTTGGGTGTGTACTCCAGGTAGGAGTGGTACTGGTAGCAGTAGAGGTGTGTATTTCTATGTATAGGTGTTTGTTACATACTTGGGTGTGTACTCCAGGTAGGAGTGGTACTGGTAGTACCAGTCTCCATCAGACAGCTCATAAGAGGAAGTGACATCAGAGGTGATCTCTTCTCCATCTCTCAGCCAGGTGACGATGATCACTTTAGGATAGAAGTCATAGGAGCTGCACCTCAGCATGTGAGTTTGTTTGCTGCTAGCGGAGGGGGTCTCTGACTTCAGCCTGACTTTTGGCTCCACTGGATAAATAAGATTATTATTGTTGTTGTTGTTATAACTTACCAGTAATAGGTACATTTAGTCATAATAATTGTATATTGTAAATGTAGTGTCAGTCTCTGTCCACCAGATGGCATCAGAGAACATCATTTTGTAGAATGTGTAGCTTCTACATTCTACAGTTCTCTATTGAATATATTTATTTCATTTAAACATAATAATTACACAGTTACACAGTGTTTTACATGAACTAAAAAAAACCTAGACAAATGAAAATAGTTAAAAAGAACAAAAGAGTAGAAACAAATGACATAATACTGTAAAATAGGCCTAGTAATTAAGTGGTAAAACAAACTGGTAAATTCAAATATTAAATCAGGTGGTGAAATGTAGTGTGTAGAGGTGTGTTTTATTGTTTTATTTAATTGTACAAATATTAATCCTCCAGGTATCATTATTATAGATGAAACACTCTCTAGAGTAGACAATATAATGTAGGATATATAACATGTAAATGACGTGGATCTGCTTCATTTATACTCTGCGTGTGGCAGTGACACAATGTGTTGTGAGCTTGTAGATTTATTATTTATGTATTTGAGTCACAGTGTGTTAAAGTGATAAAGTATGAATCAGTCTTAAGTGTTTAAGAGCATCTGAAATGTTTCTTATAGATTAAGGAATGTTTTATAATTATTACAATATCAATATTAACACCATTAATCATCTCTGAATATTATTATTATTATTATGGTTTATAGTTTATGAGGTGTTGAGTGCTGCTCTGAGATCAGCTCACCTCTCTTGTCCAGAACATTGCTGTAGTCGTTCTCAATGTTGTGTTTGCAGAGTCCCTCTCGGTTGTTTCTCATCCTTGCCAGTTCTCTAGGATCTTTATTGAGGCTCTCTGCGTTCCTCACACCTAACTCAGTGTATCCAACAAACTGACCCACTCTGCTGTCCCACCTGATGAGCTCATCATTATTGAAATTAATTGTGTATATGAGCTGAATGTCTTTCAGCTCACTGGAGTTGAACACACAGCGGAAAGCCTCATAGAACACATGTCCATCTGGAAATAGAAACATATAAATGTCATCAATGTTCAGTTTTATTATCGGTTTAATATCAACGCAGTGTGTTTAAATTGTTAAATACCGGGTAAGTAAATTAAATAAAGTTGACCTGCTATATTTAACCACATGAACCCCAGCGTCCATTCAGACTATCAGATCTACACTATGGATCGCATTGTGAGCTTGTAGATCGGCTATTTTCGCCTGAGATATTTAGTGGCGGGACAACAGGACAGGCCTAGTATAGAGCCCTGAGGTACCCCGGTCAGGATAGTATGTAGGGTTTAAATGGTTCAACAGATGAAACATGTTGAAACTCAGACTAGTGTGAATTATTAAGTAATTAAATAAAGTTTACCTGCTCCATGGAAACAGATGAAACTCAGTGAAACACAGAGCCAGAGATGAGATGAAGTCATGATGAGTTGAGATGTTTCAGAGTTTAGTTGAAGTGTTGATGAGTTGAGATGTTTCAGAGTTTAGTTGAAGTGTTGATGAGTTGAGATGTTTCAGAGTTTAGTTGAAGTGTTGATGAGTTGAGATGTTTCAGAGAAATGAACACTGACTTGCTTTAACAACATGTCTCTACTCTACAACAACCAATGAAAAAACACTATTCACTCTCATCACTTGTTACCAGGTAGAGACTAAACCAAAACCAGCTGTGAACATTTTTAGTCTAGAATCACCTATTTCAAATTTAAATTTACTTAAATCGTTTTCGTACTGAAATGGAGGCTTCATGTCACTGCAGACAGGCTCTGCTGCTAGAGTACAGACTACAAGTGACTACAGGCGAACACAGCTGTGTGGGAACACAGCTGTATGAATTATATGAAAAACAGTAAAAATCTATCTCCTCCTGGGATTTTTGCGTTACGCGCACGTAATGATTTTTTTATAATTCGATACATATTGCGGTTTTATGCAAATTATTCTTCGGCCTCTAAATCATGCAAAGTTACACGTTCATGGCATTTGGCAAAGATGTAGAGGGTTAGTCAAAATATCACTGAAACCAATCTTATTCCAATCGGCCAAAGGGGGGCGCTATACGAAGCGTTGAAAATTCAAACTTCAAACGGGCATAAGTCATGACTCGTTTCGTTTGAAGTCATGCAACTTGCTTACACGCGTGCTTTGACTCGAGCGGAAGACATCTGTATCTTTGTTAAGTAAGCTCCGCCCTTAGATTTTCCGCCATTTTGAGCAGTTTGTATAACACTTAAACCCAATTTTATTCTGGAATTTTCGCGTCACGTGCACAAAACCTTTTTTACGTGAACTTTGGACCAATATCTAAAGATCTATCAGCTCGGATATTTAAAAAATTGAAACATGCTTTTTTAATAAATTCAATTAATATTGCAGTTTTATGCAAATTATTCTTCTGCCTCTAAATCATATATGCAAAGTAACATATTCATGGCATTTGGCAAAGTTGTAGAGTGTTATTCCAAATATCACTAAAACCAATCTTACCCCAATTGGCCAAAGGGGGGCGCTATATCATTTTGAGCAGTTTGTGAAACGCTTAAACCTGTTTTTATTCTAGGATCTTTTTTTTGCAATTTGCATGAAACATTCTACACACAATCTAAGGACCTTTATCTAACATGCCTATGAAGTGCACACAAAAATAATAATAATAAATATAGCTGCAAGCAGCGATAAAGTGGCCAAAAACACCTCAAATCATGAACACAGCCTGCGATGTGTGTGAAATCTTGCAAGCACATTCCCACTAGGTCAAGGAACAGATGCCACCCTTCTCACATTGGCCTGTTATAGCACCACCAGCGGGTCAACTTTTGCATAACCCATTTTTGGAACAAAAAGCCTCAAATCATGCATGCAGTGTCCGATTGCGTCAGTAATGTCAAAGAGAGCACTGCCTGCGATCTTGACATTTTGTACTTTTATAGCCATTGTTTTCTGGCTTGAAGCGAGCCCACAATTGTTTCGAAGGAACAATATTTTCTAGTTATCCTTATTATTTTAAGTGACCGGAATTATAGTCGCCCGGAGCAAAACTCCTCCTTAACTCCACCCTAAGCGAATCCCTCATTGGTTTCTATTGGTTTCACTGGGAGAAAAAGAGCATCTGAAAGTTTGATGGAATGTTTTATTTAAACGTGACCGCTATCCATTGTATCCTATGGGCAGCGAGGTTCATTTGGTGCCGACCTGCGCGCGTCTAGGTTCTTATCAGTTTGACGTGGACCAGCAATTATTATATTGGAACCTAGCTCTGGTCCATAGCGTTAGTGGAGTTCTCCCTAACGCTATGTTCCTCTACCTCCATATTCCTTGGCAAAACCGGAAAACCCCGCCGTCTGGTCCGACAATAACAAAAACTGTTTCGCCCCTCACCAAACCAAAGGTATCAGTGGACAGTTGAAAGCTTACTCTACTTAGTGGACGCAGTCTGGACCCCCCACCACACGATTAAAATACATTTATAGGGCGAAATGAAAAATAATCCACCTGACGGAGACACTCTTCCTGGTTGAAGACTGTTTTTACGAAACAGCGCTTCACGTCACAGAGCTGAATAACACCCAACAAGACTAATGCTCTGTTAATGCGGTGCATTTCGGTCCTCTGACCTGCGCGGCAGTAGTGAGTTTTTTGCCGTGATAGCGACGACAAAATAGTAAAAAACTAGAAGAAATGGAGTCTCCATCCGGTGGAATATTTTGTATTTTGCCCAAGAAATGTATTTTAACTCATTCACAGCCAGGCCCAAGTTTCCTGTGTTATTTCAGTACCCCCAGACTGCCACAGCCCGAGTTTCCCGAGTTTTCCTGTTAAAAAAAAAAAAAGGCTGAAGGCTTCTATCTCATGAATGCCTGAACGGATTTCCAAGCGGATCTTTTTGTTTGAAAGCTATGAAAAAGTACTACACATATGGTGCATGATCTAGGCATGGACGTGCACGATCCGTGCGCTAGAAATTGATCCGTGCACTAGAAATTTAGGAACGTGGCAGTGAGGAACTTGGGGGCCATTTTGAAAAGGCAATGTATGTGGTGGGGGGCTCAGACCGTGACACTAAGTAGAGTAAGCTTTCAACTGTCCACTGATACCTTCGGTTTGGTGAGGGGCGAAACAGTTTTTGTTATTTTCGGACCAGACGGCGGGGTTTTCCGGTTTTGCCAAGGAATGCGGAGGTAGAGGAACATAGCGTTAGGGAGAACTCCACTAAAGCTATGGACCAGAGCTAATTGGAACCCTACACACAGGTAACCCAGAACTATATAAAAGCAAGAGGATTTCAAACCCTTGACTATTAACAGCAAGAGGATTTCAGACAGTTACTAGACTGGAAACAAGAGGATCTTTTATGGGAACTGACTTTGGTTTTTGAAAAGGGAATTTATTTGTTTTCAAAGGTGGTTTTGAATTCATAAACTATTGATAACCCCAGTTCTTTGAATTTAATATTTGGTTATTATTTTGTTTTGCGGTTTTGAATGACATTTATGTTGGGGTTTATGTTAATTTAATGTATGTGTTTATTGCAACAAACCCTGTTGAATTTAAATTTGAATTCAATACAGAGCTGTTCCACAGATTTAAGGGTTCATTATTTATTATTGAGTCCTTTGTGACGTTTTTCATCAACACCTGGCTACACAAGAAGGAGAAGACTCAGTCCTCTCTGGTAGGTAGCCTATCCATCCGCCTACCTGGCACCCAGCTTAAAGAGGAAACCGCTACAGTGTGTATCCCCCATTTAGGTGCATTTAACTCATTGAGTGCCTATCCCGAATTAGTTTGGGATATATTATCGCATACCAGAGTGCCTATCCCGAACATGTTCGGGATATAAAAAAAAAAAAAAAAAAAATTGAAAAAAATTTTTTTTGAATTTTTTTTTTTGGACCCCATCAAATCTAGTGAACATGATTTCAATCACGATTTTGCATGTTCCACCCCCATACAACCCCATCTAACATACAGGGCAGCCATGTTTGTTTACATAACATGTAAAACATAATGGCGATTATCTCAAGAATGCCTGAAAGGATTTCCAATCGGATTTTTTTGTTTGAAAGCTGTGAACAAACTGTACAAATCCACTCCAATGCAATCCAGGATTGCATTGGATTTTTTAGAGCTCATTCTTCTCTGTTTTTTTCCCATGCATGAGGTGTGCAAGGTTTAATCATGGCTAAGTTGACGAAAATAAGGCTTCTAAAATGCTTGGTAGCCAATAGCTAACTTCAAGCTAACTTCATCCTCTTCCTGTACATGCACAAAGGAAAGTGTTCAGGCAAGTCATGGCTGCAGGGCTTCTGCATATACCAGCATATCTCTATGGGATTTTCTATGGCCACTGGGCGCCCTCTAGTGGTGAAAGGGGTGGCACTCAAAGAGTTAAGTTCAGCAGATGAGGAACAGAACAGGGTGCAAAGTGTATTTATTTATTGTTAATTTGTTCAAATGGCACTATAGGCAATCACCTACTCTGCCTATTAGCCGGGCTGCCTCTGTGCAAAAGACACATGCAAAATTATGTTTTAGCCCATTTAAGTAATAGAAGACTTTATTAAGTGCAACTGAAACAATACATTGTTTCTGCAAATCATTCATTCATAAACAAAAAACAGAGCTTTTAATAGCAACAATAAAACATGACAATGTCAGCAGACATAAACAGAGATGAAGTGATAATGAACTGTGTTTAGACAATGGATACACTCTGAACATGTAGGCTTTAATGAAATGTTTTATTATTATTTACTACATGTGTATCTCATTTGATGTTAAAGGACAACTCCAGACTAAATATCTAGACTCATTTTCCTACTGATCCCAAAAGACTGTCCATGGGGACTATTAGGTAGAAATGCCCCTGTTGTCCAGTAGTTTCCCCAGCAGAACCCAGCAGCTCTCATAGCATAGAGTGGAGTCCATAAGCCTATCACTATGACACTATTTGTTGTGGTCAAAAGTGGACAACAGGGGCATTTCTGCCTAGACCCCATGCATGTCATTTGACCCCATCCATGTCATTTGAGATCAATATAGACTCTATAGAGCCTATATGTTATTTAGTGCAGAGTTGTCCTTCAATTAAAAATGATTAAATGAACAACAAACATGATTATCTCTGTTTTGTTCTTCTTCTTTTAGTTGCATTCATTTCCTTTGATGAGGAAGAAGGTTCCCATGGCAACCCCCAGCAGACCCAGGGTCAGCCCCACCCCACAGAACACATCTGGACCCACACTGGGCTGGTCCTGTTCCACATCTGGAGAGAAACACACACACACGCACGCACGCACGCACGCACTCACACACACACACACACACACACACACACACACACACACACACACACACACACACACACACACACACACACACACACACACACCTGTGGGTGGGCAGTTACAAATCAAACACTTTAATTTTTTATCCCACAATTCTTTCACCCAGTGCCAATTGTACTCTGCTCTCCCTCTGCCAACCTGATAGTCGGGGCGTTAGGGAGATGACATGGTAATTTCGTGCTAATTAGTCTAAAAGCGCCAAATTTTGCACAGATGTAGCCCAGGGTACATCTTTTTTTTTTTTACTCTTATCTATCTTTTGTCTTACTTCTCTGTAACTTTGTAAATACTGTATACTGCTATGCTACAACTGGACAACTGAATTTCCCCCTTGGGATAATAAAGGTATCTATCTATCTATCTATGGGTATGCTCTAATGATTTAGCTAGGGCGCCCGAGTCGGCGACCTTCGGGGTCGCCACAGCGGCCAAATCAAGTTGGGCTCCCATCGACTTTCTATACAGGAGGAAAATACCAAGAAAAACACTTTTTTCTAGGTATTTAAGTAGGATGTGAGGCGTCTAACTAGGGGTTTGTCATGATGCTGAATCCATTGCAAGCATTTGTTTTGCACAAAAAACATTCCTTGGGCTACAAATGGCCCCAGAAAACGATGGTTTAGTGATCACTTTTCAGAGTTTTGTGGGTGTTTTCTGGAGCTGTGGCGACCCCGAAGGTCGCCGACTCGGGCGCCCTAGCTAAATCATTAGAGCATGCCCTGGGCTACATTAGTACGAGAAAAAAAAATCAAACCTCGGTTCGAAGTGGAGCGGTGAATCTGAGCAGCTATACCCTGTCTGTGTGTGTGTGTGTGTGTGTGTGTGTGTGTGTGTGTGTGTGTGTGTGTGTGTGTGTGTGTGTGTGTGTGTGTGTGTGTGTGTGTGTGCCTGCACAACAGCGCCCCTCCTTTAACTTGTGTGGCCACTCAAGGTATTGCCAGGCTACAGACATAGCCAGCCAGCCAGCCAGCCAGCCACATAGCCACCCACGGACATACCTGTCTATTGGGAGCGCTTTCACCGCTCCAAAAACCTAAGGCCTCCGACTAACATGAATGCTCTAGCCTGATTTCAGACTCTGCACTGGAGCTTGAGTCTGAAGTTGTCCCTATTCTATTTGATTTAAAAGGGGAGGGGATTTAAAATTTGAAATTCCCAATCACAAGAGATCTGGTGGGAGGGGTTGTGTTTGACTTGTGTACACAAAACATTCCCCCTCCCTCTGTATGACAGGAATCAAGTTGTTGTCTTTGATGTTTCATTGATTAGAAAGAAGCACTAACGAGCGATTTACACTTGTATGGCTCAATCAATGACTGCAGTTCAGAACCCCTTTGAAGTTCAAAGGGAGCAATTAAGAGCTCTGGTGAGCCACCCCTCCCTCCACTGTTTCTGTTGATTTTCAAAAGTTAGACCCACGTCACCCACCCCTCCTCTGTCTTGCATTGATTTCATTGGTCGGTTCGCCAAGACACCGATAGAAAGAGACGCGTCATATGACAAAACCAGACCAAGAGAAGCAGTCCACTCAGAGAGTGGGCGGGTCTATTGGCTGGAGCCAGGCAATGAATGCTCACCCATACATGCATCGTTTTCTGAGGCCATTTATAGCCCAAGGAATGTTTTTTTGTGCAAAACAAATGCTTGCAATGGATTCAGCATCATGACAAACCCCTAGTTAGACCCCTCAGATCCTACTTAAATACCCAGAAAAGAATAAAGAATCTGGGTATTTTCCTCCTGTATAGAAAGTCGATGGGAGCCCAACTTGATTTGGCCGCTGTGGCGACACTGAAGGTCGCCGACTCGGGCGCCCTAGCTAAATCATTAGAGCATACCCTGGGCTACATCTGTGCAAAATTTTGCACTTTTAGACTGATAAGCGCGAAATATCCCTAACGCCCCCGACTATGAGGAGAGCCTTGAACTGAGTCCATGCTTCCTTCAGTGCATGAGGAGGGAGCAAAATCCTGAAATGTTCATGTATCCAAGTAACAGTCTGTGACATACAGTATGTGGTAATGTCTTGTAGAGCTTTGTATGTGAGTGATAAAGGTGTCATGCACGCCCCAAAGATTTACATTATCATACAGTTCTGTAGGTCACGTGGTTTGAAAACGGGGCGGAGCTCGGAAAATAAATGCGGCCGACGAAAAGAGCAGATCTACAAGCTCAAGATGTCCCCCAGTTCTCCGGGGTACCCCGGTGGTCCCCAACCGGTGGTCCACGCTCCCCGCGGACCCCTGGAGGGAAATCGAGAACCATATGTAGGCTACCTGGCAGGCCCGACGGCACGAGGGGGACGGCTGGGGCCGAGCCCCATTACGCAGACCCCCCCGGCCCCATCAGTGAAACCAGCAAATAATCTAAAACAAAGGTGAAACACTAATTTGCATAGTGGTCGCAACCTTAAGCTCACGGACAGACCCATAGTCGGGGGATATCTTCAGAAATAGTGTCATATCATGGAATAAATTCCTTACCAAAAAATGTCTTCACCAATGTGTTTGTAAAGGTGTCTAGTAACACATCTCACAAAGACTGAAATTCAGTTTCCCTAGGAGAATCCGTTACAACTGATGAAAGTTGTGGTCCCATTAACTTAAAACACACCAAAATAAATATGCTTTAAGTAGCATGTGAGGGGTCAAACTAGGGTTTTTTAATGATTCTGAATCCATTGCAAGCATTTGTTTTGCACAGAAAACATTCCTTCATGGAGTAAAGGCGGCTCCCACAAAACTGTGAAAAGTGATGACTCATCACTAAACCATATTTTTGTGCGGGCGTGTGGGGACAAACATGTCACACTTAAGAACTAAAAGGACACCCTAAGGGTGCGTTCGGAAATGCACACTCAACGCACTGATGTGCCATGTTGTCGTTCGTTTATTCGGTGCAATCAGTGCAGTGTCGTTCGGAAATCCAGTGCGCTGCGCACCGGGTGTGCTGAGTGCACGCACTCACCAACCCCTAGATGGGGTTTGGCAGTGTGGTGCTGTCACGACCGTTGGCCGTGATTATTATTGTTATTATTGTGTGTTGTATATTATTAGTGTCTCACCCGGCATTTGTTTGTACTGATGCAGTGGCCGTGGTGACCTGCAGTAAACCTGGCCACCGGTGATGACTGTGAGAGAATGACGTGGGTGACTACTACAGCTGTGTGGCGAGCAGCTGACTGGCCGATGGCTTGATTTGTGATTGCCGGCAGCGGAGCAGGGCCCGCCCCGATTGCCGATAAAAGGACCAAACAGACAGTCCATGTTGAACCTGTGCCTTGCTGCCTTGCTTCCCCACTGACTCGACTTATTTCTTTTGTTAGGTTTAATATTGTGTTATTGACCTTCGGAAAGTCACGTTCTCTTTAGTTCTGTAGATCCTGTCTTTTCGTTTCCCCTGTTTATTATTTGCTTTGGTTATTTTTGTGGTTCTGTAAGTAATTTGTTTTGTTACCTTTTTGGAGCGGTGAAAGCGCTCCCAATAGACAGGTATGTCTGTGGCTGGCTGGCTATGTGGCTGGCTGGCTGGCTGGCTGGCTGGCTGGGTATGTCTGTAGCCTGGCAATACCTTGAGTGGCCACACAAGTTAAAGGAGGGGCGCTGTTGTGCAGGCACAAACACACACACACACACACACACACACACACACACACACAGATTCACCGCTCCACTTCGAACCGAGGTTTGATTTTGTATTTTGTTTGGGCTAAAGCCAACACCCAGGGAACGGCTTCGGCCGTCTCCCTTACTCCTAGACATTATACTTCATATTGCAGTATTCGCCTTAACCTACTAAACTGGTAGTCACTATAGAATTCTAGACATCTATTTTCGCTACTGTGTTTTATTATTGTTAAGAAAAGAATATCTTGTAATTGTACCTATACTCACTTTTTGATACCTTAATGTAAATAAATTCAATCTATTTTTGCAAACTGGTATCTGAGTGCGTCATGTTCGACTCTTTCGAGCCATGGGTCGTAACAGGTGCGTTTTGATTGGTTGGTTTCATGTCTCGAGCGCTTCTCAGCTTTGAACAATGAAGGATATGATCGCAAAATGAACCTTTTGCTGCTTGATCCTTTTGTGGTTTATTGTTACACACATCAACGTGTAAACTAACAGCAGGAAGGCCAATGTTATGAATTAAATTACCTATCAAATAGCAACGTTACGTTAGCAACTGCTGCTTTTCAGGAAGTTTTTCTTCACAGTTCAGACTGAAAAAGCACACAGCTGCTCCTTCACTGGTCGTTGGTAAATAAGACACACTGAGTGCACTCTACAACGTCACCGCCCACTGAACTCACTGACAACACACCCGGTGTGCATTTCCGAACGCACCCTAAGAGTGCTCTCCAGTGTGCGTAGAAATTTTCTTAACATAAGAACAAATCACAGCTAAGAAAATATTGGTGTATGCCAAATCATCTTAAAAATCTTCTTAAGAGGATCTAAGAAGAAATGTCTTCGTAAGAACCGTTAGTGAATCAGGCCCATTGTTCTTACCCCACCACCTGGTCTCAGGGCTGCTCAGTGATTGGTGGTTGACTGTACAGCTGTAGACGTCTCCCTGCTCTGGAGTGAACTTCAGTCTGGAGAACTGGTAGAAGGTTCCATCCTGGTTGAGCTGTGGGACGGTGTTTGTGATGTCATCAGTCAGGTTGAGGTTGTTCCTGGTCCATGTGACGCTCACTGGAGCAGGATAGAAACCAGTCACATGACACACCAGAACGTTGGACACGCCCACTTCAGCCTCGTCTTTGGTGAAGAGCCTGCTGTCAGGTTCAACTGGAGACACACAGAATACACAAAGATATAATATAATGTGTTCCATACAGCTGAGTACATCATCCAACAGACCCAGGGTCAGCCACATACCAAAGTAGCCTACATCATCCAACTGCTGTCAGGTTAAACAGCACAGAATACACATTTATAAAATATGTGACTGATAGGGGTGTAACGATACATTTTAATAGCGATTCGATACATATCACGATACATGGTTGACGATACGATACATGGACGATATTGGTTCATTCATGGTGATACGATACGATTCGATTCGATGATTTAAAATCGATATAGTAACTATTTAGCAAAGACATTAAATCTGTGTAAAAGGAGTGGCTAGTGCAGGTTTTTAAGAGAAACATGTATTATTATGGATATAAATAAAGTAAACACAGTGATTGTCTCCCAAATACATGGACATTGTATATTGACAAACCTGCACCTTGACATGAACCCAGAGATTACACACATTTATCAATAGACCAGTGGAGCTATATGGAAAGGAAAAGTAATTAAACCCCTCCTTTTCATTTTTTCTTCTTAAAAATGCTAAATACAATGCACAAGTAGGTCATATCGATACAATCGATTCTTTGCACTGCCGATTCGATACGATACAAAATAAAACGATACGATTCGATTTTAGCTGTTTTCATTTCGATATACTTCGATTCTTTAAGTTAAAAACGATATTTCGATACAGTTACTATATCGTTACACCCCTAGTGACTGAGCTACTACTTTAGACCACAGCTGAAATTACTTTTCTTTTTTTCTTGACCACAGAAACGTGTCTTTCATGAGGTACTTTTTACCTAAAGTTTATTTGGTGAGGCATTGCAGAATGTCTTGAGGAAAATACGATTATTTTGTGATTATATTGTATCCTACATTGTTTACAAATAATAATACATGTCAAAATTATTTTGTAAGTAATTCCATGAATAAATAATAAATAAAATCGAAGAAATGTATTGAGGAAAATAAAAATAAATAAAGGTAATATAATTACCTTATGACTACAGGAAGTCCGTTAAAATGCTTTGTTGTGAGTCCTTCTCAGTCATATTACAGGATTCTAGCGATCAACAGACTAACTAGATTATATTCTTCTGCTTTCTTATTTTGTATATATATACCACGATGCCTTGTTGTGTACATACTGGCTGTAATAACTCCAGGAGAAAGCTTTCATTTATTTCATTTTCGCTAAAGGGGGCGCGGTAATCACGCGAGACGCGAGACTTCATTCTTCTTCTGTGAATGCTACTATTGGGATCATGTAAACAACGGCCATTTCCCTCAAGCTGCGATAAAACAATGGATTACTGGCTGTCTTGGAACTATAAATAGAAGATTTATGAAGAAAAAAGTAACTTTGCAGCGGTGAAAATTAGCGCTTTGGGAGAACCTCAATTGACCGACGTTTTGGCTGTGGGAGAGAGATCTGAGGAGTCCAGGAGAAGTAAAAACTGGAAGGACTATGATAAAAATCCATCATACCAGGTATGTACAGACGTGATAAAAGGCTGATTAAGGATTAATATGTTTTATTCTGGAATTTTCCTTTAACTCTGCATGTAAATAAGACTTTTTTTAATTAATGTGAGTGATCGGGTCATAATTCTGTTGGTCCTCCCAAATTTAGAACTTGAATATCTCAAAAGTAGTATTTCAGCATGGCATCATTCTATAAGCCATATATTAAAAACTGTTGGGTCAATCTCCACAACCAATATATCATTTTGTAGCTATGATTCCCAGCTTTCAAATGACATGAAAAAATGAAAATGAAAAAAAAATAAAAAAAAATCAATGGCTAGCCGTCAGCCGCGCTGGGACACATATGTTACATCATCCAACAGACCCAGGGTCAGCTACACACCACAGAACATCCATGTGGATCCTAACACACAGGCTAAATGCTACATCAGTTTTAGATAATAAATATTATGTTAATATAGTTAGTATTTCTGTACCTTGTTTCACTGGTGGGTTCTTCAAGGCAGTGAGCAGGTTGTTCAGGCTGGTTTTGCACCACTCCATCCGACCCAAAGCTCTTTCATAAACTCCTGGCCAGGAGATATGACCTACAAACGGAGGCTGAGGCTCCACCCCCTTCCCTTTGTTGAAGTCTGCGTACCACTCCACTTCACCATCCAGTCCTACCATGTACTCTTTATAGGAGTCTTTAGCTGTGTCTGAACAGCCATAGAGGAAAGTCTCCTCATGGAACTCTGGAAATAAAACAAACATTACATTAAAACAACAAACTGATTTAAACTAACAATGACATCATAATCATCATCATCATCATCATCATCATCATCATCATCATCATCATGTTAAACAATCATCAAGTGCAAGGTTGGATATAAAATTAGCTTCCTGACAAACATTTTATTCACACTAAACATTTTATAAAACCATGAAAGTGTGTGTGTGTGTGTGTGTGTGTGTGTGTGTGTGTGTGTGTGTGTGTGTGCGTGTGCGCGTGTGCGTGTGCGTGTGTGTGTGTGTTTTGTTAACAGGTAATTTGTATTGTTAATATATGAAAGAAAAGCAAATCATATGATAAAAGTAATTATGTAGGCCTACATGTTATAAATGCATATTTAATACAACATAAATAATGTACTTACTTCCTGGGATGGCTTTGACATGAAGTACAGAGGAGAGGATGAGGAGGGTGGCTGTAATCTTCATCATCACTGATCAAAACTCAACTGAATTTAATAAATGACAATAAACTGATGATAATAAACAGATGTTATAAACAGGTGTTTACGTCAAGAGATGTTGTGGAGTCTGAAAGAGAAGGAAGGAGGATTTGTTCTGTAGTTTAGATGAATCAGCCAATCAGATTAAAGATATGGTAATACATCATCTGTTTCCAAGAAGACGGTGTTCAGGATTATTGCACATAATACACTATATAGAGGCTGCTTATGTTCCTTATGGACCTTATTCACCTTATATACCTTACAATCTTACATACTGTACCTTAACCTAATACCAAATAAACCCAATATTCAGCATTGCATGAAATCAAATAAACTAAACTAAGTGAAAGGCACATTAATGCGACTGACACACCATCTGTGAACATTAAACACTCCTGAATCACATGATGTGATTCTATTGTCCAACTGGTTTGATCACATTGTTAGAAACAACAGTTGTTGACTGATAACTGAATAATGAATGATAACTGAATGATAACTGTATCATTGTGTAACAGAAGTGCATCACAGTGTTTTCTATTTTGCAAAATATTGGATGAATATTTGTGAATTGTGTCTAATTAATTAGACTGATCATTAATTTGTCAAAGCACTTTTTCACTAAATGAAAACATAGAAATTATGAGACAAAAAAACTAAAATAACATCCAAAGAGAATATCCAGACTAATCAGGTAGTAAAACTAATCTATGAAAGTCTGATATGATTTATTGATTGATTTTATTTGGTCAAATAATGCCAGTTCAAAGCCATCCAGACCCTGGTGAGAATCCTTCAGTGAAATGACCAGAAGGTCTCAGCCTACAACCCTGCTTTGATGGGGTTAAATGACACAACACACTGTGTGTGTGTGTGTGTGTGTGTGTGTGTGTGTGTGTGTGTGTGTGTGTGTGTGTGTGTGTGTGTGTGTGTGTGTGTGCGTGTGTGTGTGTGTGTGTGTGTGTGTGTGTGTGTGTGTGTGTGTGTGTGTGTGTGTTTGGGTTGAACCAAAGCTTCTGACAGGAAACTCAAATCTGAATTTCACTTCCTGATTCACTCAGCAGCCAATCAGAATGATTCTTCAGAGAGGAAGAGAGAGAGATTATTTTAACACATGCATTGTTTTGTTTTTCATAATTTCTAAGACTTATTGAGATTTATTGAAATCTTTTTCAAAATCTATTTCAGAACATTTATCAACACTTTAAACACAAAACCAAATCTTCAAGATACATCCACAAAACCCCAGATTCAGCAGCCAATCAGAATGATTATTTTATTAGACATCACCAGTTACCAGGGAGACATGTTGATCAACCTGACAGACAGACTACATTTATTTATTGTTTGTTGTCTCCACCAGCCGAAGGCTGAGGGAGAGTATGTTTTCCCCTCCGTCCGTGTGTCCGTCCGTGCGTGCGTCCGTGCGTGCGTCCGTGCGTCCTCGCAGTTTGTGAGCGCCAAATCTCAGTCGCCGTTGGCCCGGTCGCTGCCAAAGTGAGCACACACATTCCCTGGATGCCAATCTAGAACCTTTTTCAAATGGGCCTTTTCTAGCGCCAACTAGTGGCCGATGTTTGCTAAACACATTTCTGTGCACTACTCTTACAGATTTTGTCCAAAAATCCTACAAATCGGTAGGCAATATCTCGACAGTCATGTGATCGACACGGATCTGTCCGATTTTGCATATTCCATCCTGATTGGCTAAGATTGGCTTCCAAAGTTTGTGGGATTGAGCCGTTTTGAACAAAATGCCTCAAATCACAAATGCAAAGTGCAATTATCATGAAATCGCACACACACGTTCCCACTAGGCCGAGGAAGAAATGACACTTAATTTTGTTTTAATCAGCCTCATGGTGGCGCTATAACAGCCCGATTTGTGGTTTTACCTATAACTCCACCGATCAGTTTCAAACTTTGTAAGCGCACTCCCTAGAGGCTAAGGATAAACCTTTGCCCTGCATTTTTCACATCAGCCTTTTATAGCGCCACCTTTGGGCCGACTTATGTAAAACACATTTTTGGATATTACTCCTTGAGATTTTATCCAAAAATCATGCAAATCGGTACACAGTATCTCTATAGTCATGTGATCAAGTCCGATCCGTCTGATATTTCACATTCCATCCTGATTGGCTAATATTAGCTTCCAAAGTTTGCAGGATTGCTCCGTTTTTGAACAAAATGCCTCAAATCATCAACGCAGCTTGCGATTACCGTGACATTTGCCACACATATTCCCACTAGGTCAAGGAACAAATGCTACCTTTTTAACATTGTCCTGTTATAGCGCCACCAGCAGGTAGACTTTAGCAAAACACATTTTTGGAACACAATGCTTGAAATCATGCATGCAGCGTCCGATTGCCATGAAAGATCTAAGGTGAAGAACATATGCCACCCTTTTTACATTGGCCTATTATACAGTAGCACCACCAGGACGCACAGCCTGGTGGAGACCTGTGCTCGGAAGAGCACTGCTTCTAGTTTTATTTGACTCTTGTTGGTGACGTTATGTAAACATGTTTATCATGACAATAAGACAATGTAAGCCTCAGCCTCAGGGACCCCCACTACACATTGTATAGATGAGAGATGAAGCAGGGACCCCCACTACATATTGTAATAAATTAAGTTACAGATTTCACAGATAGATTTATAGACTTGTTTTGTTAATTAATTATTTTAATTTGTATGATGGATTCATGTTCAGACATTTATCAATACTTAGTAAACTTGACCTTTGGCTGTGCCCTTGGTTCACTGTTTTCTTTCCACTGCACAAAACCGAAAATATAGCATATCTACAAACTCTAGATCTACAAGCTCAAGCTGGTAAAATGCTGTTCATGTTCATTAAACATCAATCCAAGCCTCATTACATCTGACTGCTGAAACCATCATGTCTTTATAGACCTGCAGCAAGCCCTCAAAAAAGGCCTTAGTTTTTGAGATACCCCTACCCGAGGTATAACCAAACACAACCATGTTTTTTCTTCTCTTTAGGGTCTCCCATTAATGAAATGGATTGTTGTGAAATGTTACTTTTGGCGGAAATGTGTTTTTTTGGCTATTCTTTAGACCTACCCCAATCTCTGAAAAAGGCAAATCCGCCTAGGTCAAAGATGACAAAAATGCCTATAACTTGAGAATGCTCACTCTTATCCTCATAAAATCTGCTGAGATGTGAACCAGGTGTCTACCCTACATCAACAAAGAGTCAGAAAGGAATGTACCTAAAGAAATACTGAAATATTATCCTTTAAACACACCTTTAGTTTAGGCGGAAATTGTACTTTTGTGGTGAGGACTTCTTTACTGTCTCTCATTTACTCATTAGAAAAACATACATTTATGTCAAATAAGATGTTACTGCATTGCCTAAGATGCTACTAAACAATAACCAGTGGTTGTGTGGAGATAGCTTGTACAGTTTTATTGCAAATCAGATTTCTTTAGACACACCCCCTCCACTGAAAAAGACAAATTAGGGAGTTAGGTGACATACTGAAAGTCATTTTTGGGAGGTCCAGTTGGCTGTACTGTACCACAGAACCAAACTATCACTATATGAATAAACCAATAATATATTTGATCTAAAATGACTACATTGATCAAAACACAGCAATGCCTTTTTTCCCCTACTACTCCCATTCATAAAGTAATTGTTGTGGAAATGTATTTTCTTTCTTTTCAAATCTTTTTTATTGAAATGCAGTGTCATGTTAAGGCAGGTATACAAAGTGATGACACCCCAAATCCCATTCCCATCACAATGGTTATTGACACAAAGTAGCATGAGATCTGAAGCTATCATAGAACATAACATTCTAATGTAGAATGAAGAGAATCCTGCCCATAAAAAGGGTAATAAAAGAAAACATTTTTTCCCTTCCGTATTCCCAATTTGGTGTTGAAGCCAATTCCCCAAGCCCTGTTGCTCTACGCTAGATCTATCCATGCTAATCCCCAGTGGAAATGTATTTTAAGGCAAGGATAAAATTGGCAACTAAATTCAGAAAAAAAGTAGAAAGTGGTCTTTCTGGAGCGTACCAGGGCAAAATAATGATATCTGGCTTTTCAAGACACTGTCTGATTACACAAGTGATAATTTCACCTGTGTATTTTAAGCCTCTCTCTATATATAGGCGAAGATTTCCATGGATAAATAACACTCGACTTTTGGATATATACCAAATTATAAGGTTATAAGTCCTTATCATTTGACATTCACTAACACTAAAATAAATCAATTATCAGGTGTTTTTGGAGGTATGGAATCCATATAGAAAGACAATATGGATACATGGCAAATGGTGCATTTGTATAGCACCTTTATCCAAGGTGCTTTACAAAGATTGTGCATTACATTCACCCATTCACACACACATTCATACACCGATGGCGGAGGAAACCATGCAAGGCACCGGGAGCAACTAGGGATTTTGAGTCTTGCTCAAGGACTCTTCGAAACGAACTCTGGGACAGGGTCTTACTTAATCCCATTCAATAACCTTGCTCTTTGCATGTTCTCTCTTGGTCAAAACTAATGTGGGCATGATTGGATCTGTAATACTCTGTGTCAGAGTGAAGCAGAAGTCAGTAATCCCTAAAAACAGAATAGAATCTATGGGGGTCAGACTTGGCTGTGTATACTGATGACTACTGGCACAAAGGACTGACCAAATCATGTTGTGTCTGACCCTGGGATGATCAATCTGTGGCTGACTGTGCTCCTCATCCCCACTGGCACACCATAGAACAGATGAGAGGAGTTCATCAGGACAGCTTGCTCCTCCCCTCTGTGACCACCTCCAGACTGTCCTGTTTAACTCAAGCTTTGGAACTTCCTCACCGGCTGATTCTTTTTTTTGCATTGCTTGTGTTAATAGGTTTCCTTCCACCACCACCAACTCCTCCCCTTGGATAGGTGTCTGTGTGTGCGCATGTGTGCTCCTGCGTGCACACACACTCGCTCGCTCGCTCGCTCACTCACTAGTCACTACCCTATGTAGCTACATTGTCATCCATGAAGTTGTGAGGGTGGACAGGAAGGGTGACAATATGGCTCCTTGGGGAGCACCAGTGTTGGTGACATAGTCTGCAACCAAGCCTAGATCCCACTTGCACTGACAGCTTCAAGGCCAACTGCTGTGGATGTATGGTATTGAAGATGCTTATGAAGTCAAAGAACAAGTCTCACATTGCTACCAGGAGCAGAATCTCAAAGATCTTCTTGACATGCAATGTCAAAACAATTAACTGGCATGTAGTCACTGAATGCACTGGGTGTCCCTTCTTAAACACCTGGACATTTTACTTTACTCAACCTCAGGAAGAGGTTGAATATATGCTGGAATGCAGCTGCCAACTGCCCAGTTGGCAGCTGCATTGAGCACACAGGGGTTGTTGTTGTCTGGACCCCTGGCCTTGTTAATGCTGATCCTGTTAAGGGGTGGCCATATCTGAATGGGTATAGGAATCTGGGTATCTTAAGGTTGCTAGTTCACCAATCACTAATCTGCGTTAAAGTGTAATTGGGAGAACCAGTCTCACAAATCTGTCTGCAGTGATATTAATACAAGTATAGGAGAAATGCTGTGGCTCTACACAAGAGGGAGGGTGGGTTGGAAATTAGGGTGACAAACTGCAGTCTCCTGGGATAGGATTAGGTGGAAGAGAGATGCGGATGGGAGAACTGGTGCTGGAGGGTGGGTCTGGGAAAGTAACATTGTAGAATTCCTTGGCTGCCGCCAGAGCCGCCTGAGTCAATACGGACAGTATTGAAGTTAGTGTATTATTGTGTATTATTATTATATTGTTGTTGTTATTATTTCATCATATCAAGACAAGCTCAAACTTGGATTTAGGTAGGAGATACTGATTTAAATGATTTTTTAACATACATGAAAATATAATCCATCTTGTTTTAGTCATTTTAGAATAGATAAACTACATTATTGGGTTATTCATATTCTGATAGTTTGGTGATGTGGTACAGTACAGCCACATGGACTTTCCCTCCCCAAAATGTCATCTCCCCATTCAGAATTACCTAATTTGTCTTTTTCAGTGGAGGCGGTGTGTCTAAAGAAATCTGATTTGCAATAAAACTGTGCAAGTTATCTCCACACAAACACTGGTTATTGTTTAGTAGCAACTTAGGCAATGCAAGAACATCTTATTTGACATAAATATGTGTTTCTTGTAAATGAGAGAAAGTAAAGTAGTTCTCACCACAAAAGTACAATTTCCGCCTAAACTAAAGGTGTGTTTAAAGGATAATATTTCAGTATTTCTTTAGGTAAATTGCATTCTGACTCTTTGTTGATGTAGAGTAGACACCTGGTTCACATCTCAGCAGATTTTATGAGGATAAGAGTGAGCATTCTCAAGTTATAGGCATTTTTGTCATCTTTGACCTAGGCGGATTTGCCTTTTTCAGAGATTGGGGTAGGTATAAAGAATAGCCAAAAAAACGAATTTCCCCCAAAAATAAAATGTCACAACAATCCATTTCATTAATGGGAGACCCTAAAGATAAGAAAAAACATGGTTGTGTTTGGTTATACCTCGGGTAGGGGTATCTCAAAATCGGACGGCCTCTGCTGCTAGACTATTAAAACACTCTGGTCATGTGATTTAAGTGTCACATGAGGTGTGTGTGTGTGTGTGTGTGTGTGTGTGTGTGTGTGTGTGTGTGTGTGTGTGTGTGTGTGCGTGTGTGTGCGTGTGTGTGCGTGTGTGCGCGTGTGTGCGCGTGTGTGTGTGTGTGTCCGTCCGTGTGTCCGTCCGTGCGTGCGTCCGTGCGTGCGTCCGTCCGTGCGTGCGTCCGTCCGTCCTCGCAGTTTGTGAGCGCCAAATCTCAGTCGCCGTTGGCCCGGTCGCTGCCAAAGTGAGCACACACATTCCCTGGATGCCAATCTAGAACCTCTGCCCTAAATTTTTCAAATGGGCCTTTTCTAGCGCCAACTAGTGGCCGATGTTTGCTAAACACATTTCTGTACACTACTCTTACAGATTTTGTCCAAAAATCCTACAAATCGGTAGGCAATATCTCGACAGTCATGTGATCGACACGGATCTGTCCGATTTTGCATATTCCATCCTGATTGGCTAAGATTGGCTTCCAAAGTTTGTGGGATTGAGCCGTTTTGAACAAAATGCCTCAAATCACAAACGCAAAGTGCAATTATCATGAAATCGCGCACACACGTTCCCACTAGGCCGAGGAAGAAATGCCACTTAATTTTGTTTTAATCAGCCTCATGGTGGCGCTATAACAGCCCGATTTGTGGTTTTACCTATAACTCCACCGATCAGTTTCAAACTTTGTAAGCGCACTCCCTAGAGGCTAAGGATAAACCTTTGCCCTGCATTTTTCACATCAGCCTTTTATAGCGCCACCTTTGGGCCGACTTATGTAAAACACATTTTTGGATATTACTCCTTGAGATTTTATCCAAAAATCATGCAAATCGGTACACAGTATCTCTATAGTCATGTGATCAAGTCCGATCCGTCTGATATTTCACATTCCATCCTGATTGGCTAATATTAGCTTCCAAAGTTTGCAGGATTTCTCCGTTTTTTAACAAAATGCCTCAAATCATCAACGCAGCTTGCGATTACCGTGACATTTGCCACACATATTCCCACTAGGTCAAGGAACAAATGCTACCTTTTTAACATTGTCCTGTTATAGCGCCACCAGCAGGTAGACTTTAGCAAAACACATTTTTGGAACACAATGCTTGAAATCATGCATGCAGCGTCCGATTGCCATGAAAGATCTAAGGTGAAGAACATATGCCACCCTTTTTACATTGGCCTATTATACAGTAGCACCACCAGGACGCACAGCCTGGTGGAGACCTGTACTCGGAAGAGCACTGCTTCTAGTTTTATTTGACTCTTGTTGGTGACGTTATGTAAACATGTTTATCATGACAATAAGACAATGTAAGCCTCAGCCTCAGGGACCCCCACTACACATTGTATAGATGAGAGATGAAGCAGGGACCCCCACTACATATTGTATAGATGAGAGATGAAGCAGGGACCCCCACTACACATTGTATAGATGAGAGATGAAGCAGGGACCCCCACTACATATTGTACAAAATTAAGTTACAGATTTCACAGATAGATTTATAGACTTGTTTTGTTAATTAATTATTTTAATTTGTATGATGGATTCATGTTCAGACATTTATCAATACTTAGTAAACTTGACCTTTGGCTGTGACCTTGGTTCACTCTTTTCTTTCCACTGCACAAAACCGAAAATATAGCATATCTACAAACTCTAGATCTACAAGCTCAAGCTGGTAAAATGCTGTTCATGTTCATTAAACATCAATCCAAGCCTCATTACATCTGACTGCTGAAACCATCATGTCTTTAAAACACTCTGGTCATGTGATTTAAGTGTCACATGAGGTGTGTGTGTGTGTGTGTGTGTGTGTGTGTGTGTGTGTGCATAGGCGACTCTAGCCTCTTCCAGCAAGGGGTGCACGACCTCTATTACCTCATGCACGCGCGCGCAGCCCGCGTGTACGACGTTCGCGCGCGCGCGCGAAAAAAATTGCGGATATTAGCGGTTTTGTAATGTTGTTTTAGCGGATTTCTGCAGTTAATTTTGTACCCAATGCATTTTTTCAAGTTAAAATCGGTTCGGTTCTACACGGCGGCAGAACCATTTGGGGCTTAATATAATAGGGTTTATAAAAGCATGAGTCCTGGCTGATAGAGCCTGAGGTCTGTGTTTTGTAGAGGAAAGTCAGGTACAAAATGATCCTCTCCATGTGATGTTTCAGGGCAAGCAGCTATATTATAATATCTACCGGTAGTCACGTCCATAGTAGTGAAGAGCTCGAACTCCATGCTTTATTTTTAACAGATGTTTTCAATTTCAATACTGGCGCGTGGATATGACATCACATCAGGAGGGGAGGGGGGGGCTGCCTGGAGCTGCCAGCCTCTATCACTACCACTAGGGGGTGTTGTTGTATTCGGTCTGAGTGGATGTAAAGTTACATTACAAAAAAAAAAAAAATCAAAATGGCCGCCTGGCGGCCAGGGGTTGCACGTGCACCCTAGGACACCCCTTAAAATCGCCTATGTGTGTGTGTGTGTGTGTGTGTGTGTGTGTGTGTGTGCGTGCGTGCGTGCGTGCGTGCGTGCGTGTGTGTGTGTGTGTGGTTGAAGCTTCTGACTGGGAAGTCCCCAAACTTTAATTTCACTTTCACTTTAGTCCTTTTTATTTCTCTTTCTAATGAATTATTTGCCTCTTTTCTTTTTTTTCTTGTCTAAATGTGTTTTCTTAGTTTTTGTCAGTTTCTTTGTTTTAACCCTTACAGAACTTCTGTGGGTAGTTTTAATGTGCTTTATAAATAAAGTTTGAGTTGAGCTGAGACTTGTCTTAAACCACCCTCTGCCATAAAAGGTAGACTAATACTGCCACCTATTGGACTGATGGACACATAGCATCACATTCTACTTCATTTAAAGAACAACTCCTCCCTAAATCACTTCTAGGCTAATTTTCCTACTTACATTTATCCCAAATGACTGTCCATGGGATCTAGGCAGAAATGCTCCTATTGTCCAGTTTCCCCTGCAGAACGCAGCAGCTGTCATAGCATAGAGTTGATCCTATAAGCCTATCACTATGACACTAATTGTTGTGGTCAAAAGTGTTTTATTTTTTTCACGAATATGTTATTAGTAGTCATTACAAATTCATCCATGCCTTCGTTGTCCCACACACAGCCAACACAACCTCATAAACTAGAAGAAGTACTCTTCCGAGCACAGGTCTCCACCAGGCCACGCGTCCTAGGTGGTGCTATAATAGGCCAATGTAAAAAGGGTGGCATGTGTTCTTCACCAATCTTAGACCTTTCATGGCGCCACCATGAGGCTGATTTGAACATTTTGTAGTGTAATTTCTTCCTTGGCATTTTGCGAATGTGCGTGCACAATTTCAGTACAATTGCAAGCTGTGTTTGATTTGAGGCATTTTGTTCGAAATGGATCAATCCTGCAAAGTTTGGAGGCCAATCTTAGCCAATCAGGATGGAATATTTAATATGGGACAGATCCGTCTTGATCATATGACTGTAGAGATACTGTGTACTGATTTGTGTTAATTTTGGGTAAAATCTGAAGGAGTAATATCCAAAAATGTGTCTTACATAAGTCGGCCTCCTTGTGGCGCTATAAAAGGCTGATGTGAAAAATGCAAGGAAAGGGTTTTTCCTTGGCCTATCAGGAGTGTGCTTACAAAGTTTGAAACTGATGGGTGGAGTTATAGGTAAAACCACCAATTGGCCTGTTATAGCGCCACCATGAGGCTGATTACAAAAAATTTAAGTGGCATTTCTTCCTCCGCCTAGTGGGAATGTGTGTGCGCGATTTCATGTTAATTGCACTCTGCGTTTGTGATTTGAGGCATTTTGTCCAAAACGGACCAATCTTACAAACTTTGAAAGCCAATGTTTGAAGCCAAACTTTGAAAGCCAATTGTCTCCACCAGCCGAGTGAGCATCCTTCACAAGTGCCAATCAAAGTGACTGTACTGGCCAATCACAGTGTGTGGGAAACTATGACATGATTGTGTTTGTGTTTTTCATGACAACTAGAAAACACTTTTGACCACACCACAACAAACAGAGTAAAATCAATAGGCTTATAGGCTCCACTCTATGCTATGAGAGCTGCTGGGTTCTGCAGGGGAAACTGGACAACAGGGGCATTTCTGCCTAACGGACAGTCATTTTGGATCAATATAAGTAGGAAAATGAGCCTAGTGAGGAGTTGTCCTTTAATGTCAATAAAAAAAAGCACTATGGCTTGTTTGCATTGGGGTCCTTTGTACTCAATTCATAGATACATTAAATAAAATACACATATACACAGTACTATGCAAAAGAAAAACAGGGGAAAACAGTCAGAAATCAGAATATATTTACAGTGAAATAATAAATAAATAATAGGTCTGTCGACCCACACTGACACAGTCAGTCTCTGACTGACCAGGAGACATGTGGTCAGTTACTGACCTCATCAGTATCATGTCAGCCTGTGTCTGTGTGCCAAACCTACTTGAAGTTCAACTGTTCATGTTCCTCTCCGCGATAGCTCTCATGTGAACTTTTCAAATGAGTGGGGACACATTTAGGCTACTGTTTGTATATGGGGTTCGTGGACAAGGAAATCCCACTGAACTGTGTCGCTTAACTGTGACTCTTGCACGCTGTTTACATATTCATGACGAACACATTGCTGAACAAAGTTGATGCTGCACAACCAAGCTCAAACATCATCTCTGGAGTTTTCACAGCAGCCATGAATCCGCTGTGTGTTGCTCTACTGCCCCCTGCCTGTAGGGGCGTCACAAGGGGTGGGACTGAGTATGATTTTAATTAGTATGATGGATTCATGATCAGACATTTAACCATTTAAACCATCAATACTTAGTAAACTTGACCTTTGGCTCTGACCTTGGTTCACTATTTTCTTTCTCTACACAAAACCAAAAATAGCAGATCTACAAACTATAGATCTCCAAGCTCAAGCTGGTAAAATGCTGTTTATGATCATTAAACATCAATCCAAGCCTCATTACATCTGACTGCTGAAACCATCATGTCTTTAAAACACTCTGGTCATGTGATCTAAGTGGCACTAAGTAGCGACATACGGTCACAATCAATACCATTTTAACTATCTCTATACTAGTCTGGATCAATACCATTTTAACTATCTCTATACTAGTCTGGATCAATACCATTTTAACTATCTCTATACTAGTCTGGATCAATACCATTTTAACTATCTCTATACTAGTCTGGATCAATACCATTTTAACTATCTCTATACTAGTCTGGATCAATACCATTTTAACTATCTCTATACTAGTCTGGATCAATACCATTTTAACTATCTCTATACTAGTCTGGATCAATACCATTTTAACTATCTCTATACTAGTCTGGATCAATACCATTTTAGCCATTTTGGGTCTTATAGATGATAAGACAAGCACCTCTGTGTATGAGCAGGAGGTAAGCAGTTTTGTACAGTGGTGTGAGGACCATCACCTCACTGTTAACACACAAAAAAAAACTGAAGAAATGGTTTTCGATCCAGGTCATGTGGGGGACCACACTCCATTACTCATAAATAATGTCAATATTGCTCAGGTCGATTCATACAAATACTTGGGTGTGCATATTGACAGCAAGTTATCCTGGGATGTCCATGTTAATCATGTGTGTACTAAGATCCAGCAGCGACTTCACTTTCTGCGTAGGCTCAGGGTGTTTGGTGTCCAGCAGAGAGTGATGTTGCTTTTCTATCATGCTGTGATCGAGAGTAATTACCGTTATACAATTTGTGTGTGGTTTGGTAATTTGACTGTGAGGTCCAAAGCACAGATTAATAGACTAGGATTGCATTGAAGGTGATGGGTGTGAGGGAGCACCCCACCCTTCAAGCAATATTTGAGGAAAGTGTAGTTAAGAAAGCTAAGAGAATAATTGCTGACCCCTCTCATGTTCTGCATTCAGAATACGAACTGCTACCCTCTGGTAGACGTTATAGAGTCCCAGTTAAAAACAAGAAAAGACATTTGAACAGATACAAAATACTCATTCATTCCCATATCCGTTAATCTGCTAAACTCAGGCCGTTAGTAGGGGTGACTAGTGTAATGTAATGTAATGTATGCACTTGAGCTGTATATGTCAGCACTGTGTGTTGTGCACTATTCGTTGTAATCTACTTTCTGTCTGTCTTGTCCTGTTGTATGTTATGTAGCAGCCTGCATGTCCAAGACAAATTTCCTTCGGGACCAAATAAATTAATCTTGAATCTTGAATCTACCTCTATACTAGTCTGGATCAATACCATTTTAACTATCTCTATACTAGTCTGGATCAATACCATTTTAACTACCTCAATACTAGTCTGGACCAGTAAGACTCCCTAATCGGGAGATAAGCGACCGTCAGGTCGCAGCGTGATTTTAGGGCAAAATGTGTAGGAGTAGTGTCCAAAAATGTGTTTGAAAAATCGGCCTGATGGTGGCGCTATATGGGACAGATCCATGTTGATGACATGAGTGTAGACATACTGTGTACCGGTTTGCGTGATTTTAGGACAAAATGTGTAGGAGCAGTGTCCAAAAAAGTGTTTTAAAAAATCATCCTGAAGGTGGCACTAAATGGGAGAGATCCAGTTGATGACATGAGTGTAGACATACTGTGTACCGATTTGCGTGATTTTAGGGCAAAAATTGTAGGAGCTGCGCCCAAAAATGTGTTTTGCAAGAATCGGCCTCATAGTGGCGCTAGAAGAGGGTCATGTGTGAATTGATGGGTGTAGGTTGTGGTTTGGCAGGCAAGGAGTGTGTGTGCAAAATTTGGCATGGATCGGGGCAACGGTTGCGGAGATATGAGCAGGGCAAAAGTGTGACATGTGACAGACAGACAGACAGACAGACAGACAGACAGCTGGTCGAGGTTTTGATAGTAAATGCGACCTGACGGTCACAATCAGTACCATTTTAACTACCTCTATACTAGTCTGGATCAATACCATTTTAACTACCTCTATACTAGTCTGGATCAATACCATTTAAATATCTCTATACTAGTCTGGATCAATACCATTTTAACTACCTCTATACTAGTCTGGATCAATACCATTTTAACTACCTCTATACTAGTCTGGATCAATACCATTTTAACTATCTCTATACTAGTTGAATCAATACCATTTTAACTACCTCTATACTAGTTTGGGATCAATACCATTTTCTGATCCGGTCTGGAGCAGAAATAACTTTAACTTTAGGTATATTAATGGTTTGTTATGTCCATCTGTTATTAGTGTGGTTGCCTAAGGGACAACACATTTAAGTTCTTAGTGTTTCGTCCCAGAATAGATAAACAATCCAGACTATTTACTTGACCTTAAATAGGTCAAGGTTCACACGACATGGCTATCTAGAATGCCAGTCTTGCAATTTCCCAGAATTGAATTATTTCTATAGTTCTAACTCCTATCCTGACTAGCGAGACTAAATTACTTGATTTGCATTATGTGGGGAACAGAAGAACCGGAACAATATTGTTTTTCTTCCTGTTTTTAGAAACTGGATCTCACGGCATCAGCTAACTACTGCAGTATATTGTTGTTGTCATATTCTAACTTTGCTGTGTGTGTGTGTTTATTTTTTGTGTAAATTAACGCTCTACTTGTTCATACTACAGCGTCACACAAAAGCATCACAGGTAGCAGATCTACAAGCTGGAAGCATGGCATGAAGCCACACAGTTTATGCTGTAGATCTACTGTTGCTGCTTTTGCATTAGAAAGGTGAACAGTAGCAGGTTTGGACATCTGACAGAGTGACCTCTGACCTCTAGATTCAGGGCAGCTGGTGTCTTATTGTCAGGATGAGAAAGTAGAGAGAGAGAGAGAGAGAGAGAGAGAGAGAGGGAGAGGGAGAGGGAGAGAGAGAGAGAGAGAGAGAGAGAGAGAGAGAGAGAGAGAGAGGGAGAGAGAGAGAGAGAGAGAGAGAGAGGGAGGGAGGGAGAAGACACAACAAGAAAACTCAGGCCGTTAGTAGGGGTGACTAGTGTAATGTAATGTAATGTATGCACTTGAGCTGTATGTCAGCACTGTGTGTTGTGCACTATTCGTTGTAATCTACTTTCTGTCTGTCTTGTCCTGTTGTATGTTATGTAGCAGCCTGCATGTCCAAGACAAATTTCCTTCGGGACCAAATAAATTAATCTTGAATCTTGAATCTATCTCTATACTAGTCTGGATCAATACCATTTAACTACCTCTATACTAGTCTGGATCAATACCATTTTAACTACCTCAATACTAGTCTGGACCAGTAAGACTCCCTAATCGGGAGATAAGCGACCGTCAGGTCGCAGCGTGATTTTAGGGCACAATGTGTAGGAGTAGTGTCCAAAAATGTGTTTGAAAAATCGGCCTGATGGTGGCGCTATATGGGACAGATCCATGTTGATGACATGAGTGTAGACATACTGTGTACCGGTTTGCGTGATTTTAGGACAAAATGTGTAGGAGCAGTGTCCAAAAAAGTGTTTTAAAAAATCTTCCTGAAGGTGGCACTAAATGGGAGAGATTCTGGGAGATAGACACCCACTGAGAGACAACTGTAGTCTACTGCAGGGGTTTTCAAAGTGGGTGACGGGGCACCCTGGGGTGCCGTGACGGCAGTCCAGGGGTGCCGCGAGATAATTTGATCATATTTGGAATTTATTTGGACACTTGAAAAAAAAAATTGTATCATTTTAAACTTGAAGTAAAAAGTTATTTTCAGTCAGTTCTAACCAAAATGGCTATTATCTCAATGTATTCCTCGCAACATAATCACTAAAATATCATCACTGTCGGGCAGAAACCTTGTATCTCCAAGTTTCAAATATGTACCGGTACGTCTTTTGGTAAAGCAAAGCCCTGCTTCATCATACAAGGCTGTCGCACAAAACTAGTGAAAACAGCCGATCTACAAGCACAACGCCTCACGATGCCAGGCGTTGTGTGCTTGTAGATCTGCTGTTTTCACTAGTTTAGTACATTTTATAGATGATAAATACAAAACAAACAGTTTTGGACATACAAGGTTTCCACCCGACAATGACGATATGCTAAATATACGGTGCTGGAACTGAAAATTATAATGTAAGGGTGCCTCGGATAAAAAAAAAGCACACTCGTGTGAACTGAGCGGTGGTGTGTGTGTGTGTGTGTGTGTGTGTGTGTGTGTGTGTGTGTGTGTGTGTGTGTGTGTGTGTGTGTGTGTGTGTGTGTGTGTGTGTGTGTGCCCCCTGTGTGTGTGTGTGTGTGTGTGTGTGTGTGTGTGTGTGTGTGTGTGTGTGTGCCCCCTGTGTGTGTTTGTGTGTGAGTGTGCCTGGCCTATGCCTGGCCTATCCTGAACAACAGCGCCCCTCCCTTAACATGTGTGGTCAGAAAAGGTTACTGCAGGCAGGCTACATACCCGGAGACAGACAGACAAACAGACAAACAGACAGACAGACCCACACACACGGCCACGTATAGGAGCGTTGTGACCACCGCTCAAAAATATTTATGGGTTGCCCTAAGACAAAAAAAAATGGGAACTGCTCTACTGAAAGGTTTCTCAAAGTGGGTGTTGTATCACCCTAGGGTGCTGTGATGCCAGTACAGGGGTGACTCTTTGATAATATTTGGAATTCAATATTGAATTTCACTTCCTTTAGTTCAGTTCAGTTCAGTTCAGTTCAGTTTAGTTTAGTTTAGTTTAATTCGCACATTGTTATAAAAAAATAGAACAATACTAATGCTGTACAAATTAAAGCGTTATTAACTAGTTAACGCATCAAACTATTAACGCCATTAATTTTTTAACGCAGTTAACGCAAAAACGAAACAAAAAAGGGTATTTTGCCTTTTTTTTTACCCTTTGAGGCTTCCTGGATGCCCACGGCGTGTGCATACCGGTATGTCAAACTCTTTAATGTTGACACGTCTGATAAGGTTTTATGTTAAACTGTATGGGGCTGGCGTGACTGAAGAGAAGTCTGGTTTTCCTATAAAGGCCAGTGTTATGAAATTCACAAAAGTGTATTTAACTTGTAATATCAAGGAAACACAATACTGTGAGAGAAAGAAGACATGCAGGCTGAAATCGTTTACTTAGAGGAAAAGGTTATTCATTAAACTGATTCAAAGTTCAATAAGAACAATATAAAATAATACAAGTTATCTAGGAGAGCAGCTGTGCAATAAAGAAATAAAAACAAAGAAGAGAATAAAAAACACATTAGGTAATTCGGTTAGCCCTTTTTATTTATCTTTCTAATGACTTTGCCTATTTGTAAAGCCTCTTTTAGTTTTCTTGTCTAAATGTGTTTTTTTTGTCTTGTTTCTTAGTTTTAACCCTTACAGCACAAGAAAGGAGAAGACAGAGACAGAGATCAGCCGGAGAATCGGAGCAGCAGGAGCGATTTTGCAGTCGCTAAATCGCACTGTTGTGAAGAAAAAAAGAGTCGAGCCGGAAGGCAGGGCTCTCTGTCTACCGAGCAATCTTCGTTCCTACTCTCACCTATGGCCATGAATTGTGGGTCATGACAGAAAGTATAAGGTCGTGGGCATAGGCGATTTTAAGGGGTGTCCTAGGGTGCACGTGCAACCCCTGGCCGCCAGGCGGCCATTTTGATTTTTTTTTTTTTTTGTAATGTAACTTTACATCCACTCAGACCGAATACAACAACACCCCCTAGTGGTAGTGATAGAGGCTGGCAGCTCCAGGCAGCCCCCCCCTCCCCTCCTGATGTGATGTCATATCCACGCGCCAGTATTGAAATTGAAAACAACATCTGTTAAAGATAAAGCATGGAGTTCGAGCTCTTCACTACTATGGACGTGACTACCGGTAGATATTATAATATAGCTGCTTGCCCTGAAACATCACATGGAGAGGATCATTTTGTACCTGACTTTCCTCTACAAAACACAGACCTCAGGCTCTATCAGCCAGGACTCTTGTCTCACTGTGCGTGACTGAACCATTTCCTCCTGACCAGCCCAAGGTAAGACTAAGACAGTCAGATCATGCTTTTATAAACCCTATTATATTAAGCCCAAAATGGTTCTGCCGCCGTGTAGAACCGAACCGATTTTAACTTGAAACCGATAACCGCAAGTAACTTATTTTTACATTTGGGTACAAAATTAACTGCAGAAATCCGCTAAAACAACATTACAAAACCGCTAATATCCGCAATTTTTTTCGCGCGCGCGAACGTCGTGCACGCGCGCGTGCATGAGGTAATAGAGGTCGTGCACCCCTTGCTGGAAGAGGCTAGAGTCGCCTATGGTCGTGGGTGCAAGCTGCCGAAATGGGTTTCCTCAGACGGGTGGCTGGTATCTCCCTTAGAGATAGGATGAGAAGTTCAATCACCCGAGAGAGACTTGGAGTAGAACCGCTGCTCCTACACTTGGAAAGGAGTCAGCTTAGGCGGTTCGGGCATCTAGTACGGATGTCCCCCGAGCGCCTTCCTAGGAAGGTCCTCGATGCACGTCCCACTGGGAGGAGACCCCGTGGCAGACCAAAGACCAGATGGAAGGATTATATCTCCAAACTGGCTTGGGAACGCCTCCGTATACTCCCTGAGGGAGTGGAGGAAGTTGCTCGGGATAAGGAAATCTGGAAGTCTCAGTTGGAACAGTTACCCCCGCGACCCGATTCCGGATAAGCAGTTGAAGATGGATGGATGGATGGATGGATGGACAGCACTTTGGTCGACCTTTGGCTCGATGCAATGTGCTTTATACTAATAATAATAATACATCAGATTTAGCGCTTTTCTAGGTACCCAAAGTCGCTTTACAGAACAAAATAAAAGTAAAAAACGTTATTAAGAAAATAGTAAAAAAGTTAAAAGGCTAAAAAGGACACAGGACAAATTTAAAATAGCTGAGAGGGAGATAAGAGTTAGGAAGGGAAAGCAAGTCTAAAGAGGTGAGTTTTGAGGGAGAATTTGAACACAGCAAGGGTGGGGGCGGCTTTTATATGAGGTGGGAGTGGGTTCCAAAGGGTGGGGGCTGCAACTGAAAAAGCTCTGTCACCCCAGGTGCGTTTATTTGCTTTATGGGTGAATTCCAGGAGGTTGGCATTGCCAGATCTGAGGGGGCAGAGGAGGGAACATGGGGTTTGACGAGGTAAGAGAGATAACAGGGAGCCTGGTTGTTGAGAGCCTTGTAGGTGGTGATTGCGACCATAGGTCGCACTTTACTATCAAAACCACCACAAAGTGTAAGTAACTCCGTCCCTCCGTCTGTCTGTCAGTCTGTCTGTCACACCTCACACGTCACACTTTTTCCCTGCTTATATCTCCGCAACCGTTGCCCCGATCCATGCCAAATTTTGCACACACGTTCCTTGGCTGCCAAACTACAACCTCCAAGGACCCCCGGAGCTCCAGGGACCCCCAGGTCCCTGGGGGACCCCCAGATGTAAAAAATGACCAAATGCGCAAACATGACCAAATGACCACCCCAACGGGGCTGCTCACGGGGAATTCCCGGGGACCACCGACTCCTGGTGCTCCAGAACAGATGCAAAAGTGGTGGCGCCCCCAGTGGAGGACCCCCTACACTGCAGCTCACATAAAATGCCGTAACTCCGGCTAGGAGCGACCGGGACAGCCGGGGCCGATACCTATTCGTCCGCCTTGCCGGCGCGGAGACCCCACCCCTCATTTCTCACATGGCCCTCTTCTAGCGCCACCATGAGGCCGATTCTTGCAAAACACATTTTACACTGCTCCTACAATTTTCGCCCTAAAATCACGCAAATCGGTACACAGTATGTCTACACTCATCCCATCAACATGAAACTGTCCCATATAGCGCCACCTCCAGGCCGATTTTTAAAAACACATTTTTGGACACTGCTCCTACAGATTTTGCCCTAAAATCACGAAAATCACTACACAGTATGTCTACACTCATGTCATCAACATGGACCAGGAAGATTTTGGCAAAAGCCTTACTGGTCAGTATTTTGAAATCGATTCTGTATTTTACTGGGAGGCAATGGAGGTCATGGAGAACTGGGGTGATGTGGTCTCTTGATGGGGTTTTGGTGAGGAGGCGAGCAGCAGAGTTTTGAACATATTGTAGTTTGTTGAGAACTTTGTAGGTGGCACCGTAGAGGAGGCTGTTGCAGTAGTGGAGTCTGGATGTGATGAAGGCATGGATGAGTGTGGGACGGAGGCCAGCAATGTTACGGAGGTGGAAAAAGGCTGTTTTAGTAATGTTGTTGACATGGGATTGGTAGGAGAGGGTGGGATCCAGGATGACACCGAGGTTGTGAACTTTGGTAGAGGGGGTGATAGTGGAGCCATCAATGTTGAGGGAGAAGTTTATGGTGGAGCGGGTGAGGGCGTCGGGACCAATAATGAGAATTTCAGATTGATATAGATTTATAAATAAAGTTTGAGTTGAGCTGAGACTTAAACCACCATCTGACATAAAAGGTAGACTAATACTGCAACCCTTTGGACTGATGGGCACACAGCATCACATTCTCCTTCATTTAATGTCAATTTAAAAATGTAAATAATAATCCAATTTAAGTGTAATTGCAGTACTGACTCCACTGTGAGGGTCCATGTCTCATACAGCAGCACTGACTCCACTGTGAGGGTCCATGTCTCATACAGCAGTACTGACTCCACTGTGAGGGTCCATGTCTCATACAGCAGTACTGACTCCATTGTGAGGGTCCATGTCTCATACAGCAGTACTGACTCCACTGTGAGGGTCCATGTCTCATACAGCAGTACTGACTCCACTGTGAGGGTCCATGTCTCATACAGCACTACTGACTCCATTGTGAGGGTCCATGTCTCATACAGCAGTACTGACTCCACTGTGAGGGTCCATGTCTCATACAGCAGTACTGACTCCACTGTGAGGGTCCATGTCTCATACAGCAGTACTGACTCCATTGTGAGGGTCCATGTCTCATACAGCAGCACTGACTCCACTGTGAGGGTCCATGTCTCATACAGCAGTACTGACTCCACTGTGAGGGTCCATGTCTCATACAGCAGCACTGACTCCACTGTGAGGGTCCATGTCTCATACAGCAGTACTGACTCCACTGTGAGGGTCCATGTCTCATACAGAAGTACTGACTGTGTGGGTCCTGAAATGAACTTTTGTTTTGCCATTTCTAGACATATTTAGAGGAATGTCTCATTTTAAATGAACATTAGAATGACAGGCTGCTAGTCACAAAAGAAAAACATCCACAAAGTGAATATAACATTAATGTGTTTCTGTAACACTGGTGTGATGTTCATTATTCAGTCTTAAACCTCAATGTGTGCTATTTTTCTCACTTTCATCTCAACACATGCTCTCCTTTTAGCTTGTTTTACTGTCTGTCTGTCTGTCTGTCTGTCTGTCTGTCTGTCTGTCTGTCTGTCTGTCTGTCTGTCTGTCTGTCAAACCTTATCAGTCTCAGATGAAGACCACTGGTCTGGACATGTGTGTAGCCGGCTTTGGTTTCAAATGCAAGGGCTTGTCTTGATATGCTTGTGCACCAAAAACAGCTGAGCTTCAAGCTCATATGGTGTCGTGCATACACTGTGAGCTTGCAGATCTGCCATTATGGGTGCGTGACACCACACTCAACTAAGTGCAGTCAAGCCTTTCTAGACGCAGCGTTCAGCATGGAGTAAGAGGACAATTATTACAACATAAAACACTGTGTTCAAGTTCAGCAGAGTTCACTGAAGATTATTCTCTTAACAGAAAGTTAAGACCAAATACTGTATGAGTGAAATGTAAGAAAACATGTTTCTGATTCCTTTATTGATACATTGTGTCATTCCAATCAAACCAAGCAAATTAAAGCCACAATCTAACATGAACATCAAACCATTCATGGTCAGGGGTGCAGATCCCAGGCAGAAGGAGGTGTTTCCTCTAATAACGTCTTTAGAAATAAATGATGTAATTTAAAATATATGTTTAATAGAAGCTGATTCCACTTTAGAAATCATTCTCACATACAGTAAACACAATACTTTATGAAGGTTTGTTTTTGCCACCGAGTTCCTGATCATTAACAACATAAATCCACAGAGCTGTGAACTGGTCTAACTGTTAAATAGTTTAATTACTGAATAGTTTAAATGAAGCCAATATGAACGGATAGAAACAGTAGTGGAGTTGAAAACGGAACGATAAAGAATAAATACTGAACAAGGAATTCTAAACTGTCCAAATTATACACTTATTTAAGGGCTTGGAGTGCAAAGGGAGGAAGTGAAATTCACAGAATGCTTTCCATAGATTGTAATTATTTAATTAAAAACTTAAGCAATCTATACTTTAATATGGATTAGGTTGTTAGTCATGCGATGTCAACCTATAATTAATTAATTACATTATAACAACAATGTTTCATGTAGTGAACGTAGATCTGGCAAATGTCAGACAAACTGTAATCATTGTGGACATTATTAGTTAGTTTAAAATCCTAGCGTTAACTCTATGTTGGTGATTTTATTGATGAGAAGATTCATTGTTTGTGGTTCCTCTCCAAGTTGTACTGAGATCTGCTCCTCTTCTCATGATTACATATTGTAAATGATTACATAATGATTACATATCAATGATTAATTCATATAAATGATTGCATGTCATCACTGTTTACCATTCATTTCCTAGACTGTGACAGCCCACCATGGTCCAAACCAGGTCCACCCATCACCTCAGACCCCCCCCTAGAGGCTCTAGGTCCACCCATCACCTCAGACCACCCTAGAAGCTCTAGGTCCACCCATCACCTCAGACCACCCTAGAGGCTCTAGGTCCACCCATCACCTCAGACCACCCTAGAGGCTCTAGGTCCACCCATCACCTCACCCATCACCTCAGACCACCCTAGAGGCTCTAGGTCCACTCATCACCTTAGACCACCCTAGAGGCTCTAGGTCCACCCATCACCTCAGACCACCCTAGAGGCTCTAGGTCCACCCATCACCTCAGACCACCCTAGAGGCTCTAGGTCCACCCATCACAGGGAAACAGTGATGTCATAATAATCGTAACACATTAATTATCATACATTATAAATGATTACATAATACATGACTTATTGATGACAATTATAAAACAATAAAACCTTTTTCACAAACATGGCTGACTGACTTCCATTCAGATGATATTAAAATTAATGTTATGAACAACTCTGATCATTTATTTAATGTTTTATCGTGTAGAACTAAAATATGATGTTTGTGTTTTCTGACCACACAAACTATAAAGGTAATTTGATGAATCGTCCAAACTGATTATCGTTAGCCTTGGCTAGCCAGTTAGCATTTTGTTTAAAAGACACGTTTGTGAAAAAGGTTGATGATGTCATCACTGTGCTGCTGCTTCCTTGACTATTTAAAAGGTTGCTGATGTCATCACTGTGCTGCTGCTATGACTATGGGGCTGTTAAGTATGACATCATTTTGTAGGCAGAGGAGAATTTCTGCCCCCAGTTTCCGTGAATCTTTTTACTATTTTTACTATTTACACATTTTTCTTCTCTTTGTTGTTGAAAGGAAAGTGTTAGAATTATACTTTAGTCGTTATTCTTTAGTCGTTGTTTTTTGAAATAGCGAGGGACAGAAAATGCTCTGGGGGCAGATTCTCCTCTGCCTACAAAATGATGTCACGGCTTAAAAGCCCCATTTAAAAGCTGATTGGACACACATGTATTTCCTCCTCTCTCCACCAGAGGGCCTCTCTGTAAACACATCCAGGTGTTCTGTGAAAAGACAATGAACCAATAAGAATCAGATATTATTAACAGTGTTAAAATGTAAACACTTTAGAACAACCTTCCCTTATAATAGTAAATCAATCATTCACACATTACTGGTTAATGTGTTATTAATCACTTGTTAAATGATTGTTAACAGTTGGTTAAAGGAGCTATAGTCAACTTTTTCATTGTAGGGCCGACACTTTGTTTACATCCTAGTCTATAGACTAGAATGTAAACAAAGTGTCGGTCTGACAATGGCCAAAATGATTATTTTATCATTATTTTACGCTTTTTGTGGTCATTATTTTATAGAAACACATTATATGAAGCTTATTTTTTTATAAATTATTTTCGAAACATTATTTTTATTTTAGCATCCGTTTTTCAAGAAAAAGTTGACTATAGCTCCTTTAATGTTGTAATGATTTAAAACCATGCTATAAATAGTTAATAGATCATGAACAAGTTATTAGTAAACTTAAATAGCTAAGCTCCCAGCATCCTCCCTGTAACTACAGTAACCATCAGAGTAGAAACAATTCAGTCCATTCTAACAACATGTGACCAATACTTTGTGTTTTCAATGTACTGAATCACTGGGTTCAGTTCACTGAAATGTTGCGTTCAAATGATTGGTTCAGAGTTTGTCTGCATTGTGTCGTCTCTTCACTGAACTGAATCACAGGAACTTCACTTCCTGTATTAATCGTTTTTGGGAGGCATTATGGTATGAATAGAAGTTGTTATAACCTGTGATACAGTATCCTGATGCAGGTGTAAGATCTCTTGTGTTTGTATTGTGTTATACAGTAGGTATAACTGTGACAAAATGCATAGTTTTCTATGCATTTTGGGGGTTTTGAGTCCCTATCAGGAAGGTGGCACACCTTGTGTTTCTTCTTGCCCCCCAGTCCTAGGCTAGATCCGGCCCTGGTTTTAATCCTAATGTCCTAGTCTGGTTGTTTCACTTCTTACACAAGCATGTGTTCTAGTTTTATACACTTTTATACATTTTAAATAAAAGTGAATTAAAAAGAAAGAGGAAGTGAACCTGGGTGTGTGGGAGGAGTCTAAAGATCGTCATTTGTTGTTGGCACCAGAACACGACCTGGTAGAAGAAGAAGAGAGACAGTTAAGACAGACTTTGGTTTCCCAAAACACTAAGGGAAGGGTGCCTTACGACGATGACGTTTCTCAAAACAGGCTACGCATGCCCTTAGGTGCCCTTAGGTTGGCCAGAGCCTTGTATTAGAGAGTTCTCCCAACTCTGGCCCCATGTGAACGGAGATGATGCAACTCTCCTTGAATGGCTCTTGGCTTTGATTGATAGGACATGTCAGTCAGCTGCGCTCCCAAATGAATTTCAGCTGTTGGTTAGTGTGATTGTACTGTTGGTTAGTGTGATAGTACTGTTGGTTAGTGTGATTGTACTGTTGGTTCATGTGATTGTACTGTTGGTTAGTGTGATTGTACTGTTGGTTAGTGTGATTGTACTGTTGGTTAGTGTGATTGTACTGTTGGTCAGTGTGATAGTACGGTTGGTTAGTGTGATTGTACTGTTGGTCAGTGTGATGTTGGTTAGTGTGATTGTACTGTTGGTTAGTGTGATTGTACTGTTGGTTAGTGTGATTGTACTGTTGGTTAGTGTGATTGTACTGTTGGTTAGTGTGATTGTACTGTTTGTTAGTGTGATTGTACTGTTGGTTAGTGTGATTGTACTGTTGTTAGTGTGATTGTTCTCGGCCCATCAAGAAAACAATGCTGAAAATTAACTAATTTACTTTAAGCGTTGTTGGCAGGCTAACTGACTGCACAAACCCCCTGTTTTAAATGATATGACTTAATTTCTCGTCTTACATTTTTTTTTTTTTTTTTTTATAGGCTACTATGACACTATATTGTAGCGCATTGGTTCTCAAAGTGAGGTCCAGGGACTTCCAGGGGTCCTTGATAAGTGGCGATGCACAGAAGCGGGGGTCAAACCCGAGGCTCTCACTTATCAGTCCAACACACAACCCATCATGCTAAAAAGGCTGAGCCCGATAAGCAGGGCTGTTGTACGGT
>NC_137832.1:2861881-2976881 GCF_963921795.1 Nannobrachium achirus
ACAACATGTCTCTACTCTACAACAACCAATGAAAACACACTATTCACTCTCATCACTTGTTACCAGGTAGACACCAAACCAAAACTACAGCAGTTTAACATGTTTAACTGAAATAAGTCTTTAACAGATAAACAGATGAGATCACAAGATCTACTATCAGAGTCAACAGATCTAACACCACCAGATCATGCAGAGATCACTGGAGTGGAAGGTGCCCAAAGTTCACAAAGGTCATCCAACATTATTTTAAAACATCATATTATATAAATACATACCCGTTATAGCATGCATGTGTATTAAACTATGATAAACCCAACCTGAGATTGAGGGAGAAAGTAAGTGGGTGAGTATCATGGAAAATTAAAAGAATGAATACAGTGGAAAAATACAGCAAACTCAAGACACAATGATCTATATCTACACAATTGATGATGTCATAAAACCATGTGTGGTCTATCCCTATGGAATTTATGGCATGCATGTGCAAGAACAAACACACACATCATTATGACATCATCAACTTGCGACGGGCATTTCCCCTATTGAGTGAAAGATTATAGCTATTTGTAGAAGAAATAAAATATTTAAGGTGTTTTTAATTTTACATTGTAGTTAGGAAGGAATATAGCTTACTCCTTTCAGGACAAAAGGTGTTTTTTGTTTGGTTTTGACTTCTCTTTAGTGTGAAAGAAGTATGAGCTCAGTTTGTTTCTTTCTCCAGGTTGGCAGGTTAGATAATTGACCCTTTGCTAAACCCCTCCCCAACCCGTCCAATACCACGTTAGAAATGAGTTACTCAGAGAGGAGCGATGGCAATTAAGCTCTGCTTCTCACACATTGGGCCTTTTTCAAAGTGTCTACTTGTCTCTTCTTTCCTCCTCGTGAACTTGTGATACGTCATCAGTCGCTGCCCAAGTACTATTCCAATCCTCAATTCCGCATTTGAGCAAGTAGAGACCAAATACCAGGATGTAGACTTGATCCGCCCGATCCTCCCACTTTACAAAGTCTGCTCTGGACCAGACTTGCACAGACTTTTCACAGCAAATTACCCACAATGCCTTTCAGCATTTCTTCTTCTCTTGCTTCTCTGTCAATAAACTGTTCAACTGCACCATCTACACTACAGTATGTGCAATCTCCCACAACTTGTTTTTACTGTTGGCTTAAATATTGATGCTTAAAATAGGCTGCAGTATTAAATTGATTGTATTTCAATCAATTAATTTTATAATTATATTGACCTAATATAGGCTACACTTTAATGAACAAATGAATTAGATAGATAGATAGATAGATAGATACCTTTATTATCCCAAGGGGGAAATTCACTTGTCCAGTTGTAGCACAGCAGTAAACAGTTATTTACAAAGTTACAGAGAAGTAGGAAAAGATAGATAAGAGTAAAAAACAAGAGCAGTACAGTACCAAAAAAGAGAAGGTGCATCAATAGAGGGGGCGAATTAAATATAAGTATATATACATAAAGTGTCTTACAAAAAAGAGACCAAAGCAGTCAATGCTAGTTAGTGCAACAAGTATCTCACTGTCATTGTTAAACAAGACAAATACTCAGAAACTACCAACACAACCTAATAGTGCAATGTCGAAAAACAGTGCGAAAAAAACAACAACAGAAACAGCTCAGAGCAGAAGAAACTAGGCAGCGTGTCACCGCAATACGCACATGAGCACTCTCCCTGGAAGGTCCTTAGAGGTCAAAGTCAATACAGCAATAGTTCCGTCAGTCTAAGTTAGGAAGGAAGTCCTTTTCAGTCGTCCGTTATGTGTCTCGTTGTACAGCTTAAGGGCAGCCGGTGCAAAATATTTTCCTAATCTCTCGCATCTCCGTCCTGGGTAGGCAAAGCGGTCGTTTCCTCTCTTACTCCAGTAGCTGGTGAAGATGGGGGGCTGGGAGGAGTTCTCCAAGATGGAATCTAGCTTCCTCGCTGTGCGCACCCTGGTTACTTCCTCCACCCCCTGCAGAGAGGACCCAACGACAGAGCCTGCTTTCCTCACCAGTCTGTTTAGGTTAAACGTGTCACCTGCTCTGTTGTTGCCACCCCAGCATGTTATACCAAAAAAATCACACTCGTGTGAACTGAGCGGTGGTGTGTGTGTGTGTGTGTGTGTGTGTGTGTGTGTGTGTGTGTGTGTGTGTGTGTGTGTGTGTGTGTGTGTGTGTGTGTGTGTGTGTGCAACAGCGCCCCTCCCTTAACATGTGTGGTCAGAAAAGGTTACTGCAGGCTACGGACACGGAGACAGACAGACAGACAGACAGACAGACAGACAGACCCACACACACGGCCACGTATAGGAGCGTTGTGACCTCCACTCAAAAGAGGACACTTGCCATGACAGACTGGTAGAACATCTGTAACATCCTGTTGCACACACCAAACGATCTCAGTCTTCTCAGGAGGAACAGCCTGCTTTCCCCTTGCTGTGAATCGCCTGCGCGTTGTCCTTCCAGTCCAGTGAACTATTCAGGTGTACTCAGAGGAATTTGTAGTTATCCACGAGCTCAACCACCTCTCCGTTAATGGTGCTTGGCACTGGGGGGACTCTCTTGGAAGCAGGGACGTGCTGGCCATTGGGAAAAGCGGGACAACTCCCGAACGGCTGGTTCATTCCCAGCCGGTCCAGGCCGGCTAATAGGAAAAAAATACAAATAAAATGTCGGTCTTCGTTCCATTTTGGGGGCTGGGCGGCCAACAAAGTAAATCGTAACTGTCGGGCAGAAACCTCGTATCTCCAAGTTTCAAATTTGTAATTTTTTTCGCAAAGCAAAGCCCTGCTTCATCATACAAGGCCGTCGCACAAAAGTAGTGAAAACAGCCGATCTACAAGCACACAACGCCTCGCACCGCGAGGCGTTGTGTGCTCATTTTTTAAATGATAAACACAAAACAAACAGTTTTGGACATACAAGCCCAGAGAGCAAAATGAATACAGGTCCACTCGCCAAATTTCCAACTCGCCAAATCAACTTGCTAGGACACCTCGCCAATGAGCAGGGTTGTCAACATTGGACTGTCAGTCCAGGAGAATCCAGGAGATTTATTTTTTAGGGGGTGCACAGAACTCCCCAACAGGGGTCTGGTGGTCCTTCCCCCAAAACTTCTTAACAGATATATTTTCCTGTGTTCTGTTGAATTTTGTGCATGTTTGATACTTTTATCAGGCTTGCTTTACTAGCATGGCTACAATTTCAGCCTTAAAATGCCAAATGTAGGCATACAGATTTGATGACTGAAGCAAAGTAAGACATCCTTAATAATGACTTCTCATCTGGGGGTCCTCCCCCAGAAAATATTTAACATAGTAGATGTAATTGCCAATCATCCTGGCAAATCCAGGAGCATTGACAAGCCTGCCCAATGAGTGTGGACAATTTGGCGAGTTGGATTTTTGGCGAGAAGACCGGTTACCAGCAAAATACATTGATTCAATGTTGGATTTTGGTCAGATTGGTTATTTTTGGTTGAGGTTGTAAAAGCTATGTTGATTCAATGTTTAATTACACATACCATTTCAACAATTGAAAACATTTTGTTGAATCAATTTAGTATAAATGGTGACTTTTCAATGTTGAAATGCCCTACATTGAATTGACATGGTTTCAATGTGTGTGGTGCCCCCCCTCCTCCTGATCACCCCACTCCCCTCCCCTCCCTCTTGTGAGATCTCGCGAGACCCACAAGATCTCATGTGACTTGGTTTTTCAAATTTCAAACAGTTGCTGTAGCACCAGTGTGGCTTGTCCTGGCTTGTGTGTGAGAAGAACTGGCAAGTTCTTGACAATATAATTTATTTTGCTGTTCAGATAGCATCACCTGGCTGACATTGTTTGACTAAATGTTTCATTTGTGAATTATTGTGTTGCATCTTAGTCCGGAGTTTGTAGCTTGCCTTATTGGCAAAATAGCATTATATGCTTGCCATTTTGTTAGCCTGTTTTGGGATGAAAAGGTATTTTTATTTGTTTGTCTGTGTATATAAAATAATAGAAATGTACGTAAAGTACAAAAAGTAAAAGTACTCATTGTGCAGAATGTTCATTTCTATGTTTTCAAATTTACTGTATACTAATCCTTTGAAAATAGCAGATCTACAAGCTCACAATGCGCAACATTGTGACACATTGTGAGCTTGTAGATCTGCTGTTTTCAGATTGCTGAAATGTATATAGAATTGACGTGTTTAAAATATGTTTTGTAATAATAATCAAGTAACTAAAGTTTTCAAATGGCATTAACAAAATCTAATTGCTTGAGAGCTTTAATATATAAACATTTAGTTAATACAAATGCAAACATATCAGTCTTGTGATATGAGTTCAAAAGTTATAGCATCCAATTTTCATGTTGTTCCCCTCTAGCCTCTGGAGGAAGCTGCTCTGAGGATGTTTAGTCATTAACCAGCCTAATAATGGTAAGTGAAGCCCTCCCCATTACTGCCTCAGGGTGGACATACTGTATTGTAAATGTTAGAGCATAGTTCATGTTTTTGTTCTCTCATTGTAGGCTTTTTTGGAAGCTACTTGGCAGAGTTGGAGTCTAATGATAGTAAGTAGACTAATATGCTTCTATATGTGTCTCTTATTGTGTCTTCTGTCTGTTTCAATAGGTGGTGGTTGGATTAGGAGACCTTACTCTGATGGAACTGTTAAATGGGTTTAAATGTCAAGTTGAGTGTATAGGCTACAGTAGCTTATTCAGTGTCACTATTTTGCATGGAGCTGTTAATGTTGGCATGATGTAATTTGACAACAATATATTTTAAGTAAAGAATTGTATGTTGTCCCTGTGTCAACAAGAGCCTTTTTATACTCAACAGTTGCTGTGGCTATTGCACAAATTCTAACTTATTTAAGACTTATTATTATATTTTATTTATCTTTCCACCAGGCATGCGCTAGGTACATGGAACAACTTTAATGGTCTTATTTTGTAAATTCTGTCCGTATTTCTCTAGAAATGCCAATAACTCCAGGAATGCCAATAACTCCATACTGTGCAATCAGAACAAGCACAATAGGTATGTATTTCTCTTATTTATCTCAATTATTAGTATTAGTATTATTTTTGCAAAATTCAGCAATTCATGTTTAATAAACAATGATGTATGTCCTTGCTTTTAGACGTCGATGACAGCTACGCACATGGCTCCAGATCAGCTGACTTCAGATCACCTGGCCCAGGTAAAGATGCCTATATTTCCATTCCCCCCTTCTCACATACACTGTGACCAAATGTGCAATGCTGATGCTATACATTTCTTAACCTTTCTGCATTTAACAACTTTAGAGTCTTTGTCATGTTTTTGTATGTAATTTTGTCACCGTGTTGTTTAGGCTTAACATTTAAGTACTTAATGATTTCTAAAAGTTAGGGGTGCAAAAGATATGTGAGTTGTATAGTGTTATTCTAAATTGAAAATGTAATGTAAACCCAATTATTTTTCTTCAAGACATTGCTGCCAACAAAAACACCAGGATTAGCTACTCATGGAGGTGAAGCAAATGTCACACTAACCATTTCTTAGAGGTAATAGAAATGTCATAAAATTCATTAGAATTATACTTAAATACTGTCCTATTGACAGGGCACACTGTACCCTAACCCTCACTAACCATTTTCTATCTAATCTGTTAGATAATTTAAGTCGAAGGGATCAACTCAAGAAAGTATGATCAGGCAAATGTTTTCTACCATGACCAACAGTCAGGCCTGCATCTTCAACTTGTCGGGAAAGGGACCGAAGAGGGCCTTCAAGGACACACTAATGCACAACTGCATGTTGGTGAGTCTGCATCTACAAATACTAGGTTTACTACTTTACAACAGATTTGACAATTTGACAGAAATTGCAAGTGTGGTTGCCGTGATGCAAGGCACACTTTCAAATGAATTCCGTCTTGCCTTTTGAATTTTCCCCCTTCAATTCAAAAATCTAATACACTAAATAGGACACACTGGACATTTTATGTCACTTTGGAATGGAACATGCCCACTGCTGCTTTATAACCTGTGTGTGTGTGTGTGTGTGTGTGTGTGTGTGTGTGTGTGTGTGTGTGTGTGTGTGTGTGTGTGTGTGTGTGTGTGTGTGTGTGTGTGTGTGTGTGTGTGTTTTTTCTTCTTTTTCCCCAGCGTCTGTTTGTAAATTTGAATGCAAGTTGACTGAACTGCAATACCAGGATGCACTGCAGAAGTAGCTGTGTTACAGAGAGGAATGGCGGGGTACAAGGCAAGAAAGGCCAAAGGGCTAAAAGGACAAAGGTTTGGAGTTTGAGGCCAGCGGTTTCATGGGAGTTGGATCATTTGAAAACTGTGAGTTTCGGTCATGTAACATGTTGAAGGCAGGAAACCTTTAAAAGTATATTGTTGTCTGCTAAAATGTGAAACCTTGAATAAACGACCAAATGAATAATTTGTCTGTTTGTTTTGTTCATAGAGCATGCAGTAAAGCAGTTGTTCTCAACCTTGGTTTCTTAAAAAGATTATGTTGCAAATAGCCGATCTGCAAGCTCCCATCATATTTGAATATTCCCCTTTAATCGCATGATTATAATCAAGTTTGGGGTCCCCAAAAGTGTTCCTATAAAGTGGGGTCTTTGTATAAAAAGGTTGAGAGCCACTGCAGTAAGCATTTTTACAGTAATGAACCATTTCAGCATTTTCCAACCTTCCTCTGTTTTTAATATGCCTAATTTAAGCCACAAATAATCACTTGACTCTATTTGGTGTTAAAGTTCTGCAGAGGTAAACTTGGTCATCCATCAGTGACATCACTACCATTCAGACATATGGCATGATGTCACATTAAAGTGATTATTTTGGCATTATTTGAGGCATATTAAAGGAGGAGTTCACAAAATGACCTTTCTTTTTCATTGATGACTCATGTCATGGAGACTTGAGTTCAATAATATTTTTGGGGTTTTTGTAACAGTCCTAGAACAAAAAGAATGTAGTAAATTTACCCCCATTGATTCTGGATGGGGACCCAAATGCATTTGGGTCCCCATCCAGAATCAAAGGGGGTATATTTATTGTAATCAAATTATTGTCTGAGGAATGCGACAAAAACCCAAAGATATTATTGAACTCAAGTCTCCATGGCATGAGTAAACAATAGAAAGAAAGTCATTTTGGGGGTGAACTACTCCTTTAAGAGGAAGGTTGAAAAAAAGTGCTGAAATGGCCCTTTAATAACATTGTTTCAATGTATAATGCAATGCTGAATCAATGTTGATGCAATTCAACATTATTTCAATGTTGATCATATTGTTGAATCAACAATGATTCATTGTCTAGATTAATTGAAATTTCAACATTTTCTCCATGTTGATCATAACGAGCAACAGGTTCTCTTTTCAATGCGGGACATCAATGTTGGTTCAATCTTGAGCCTGACCAAAAACACAACGTTGATTCAATTAGGTTTTGCTATCTGGGAGGTTTGCACCCGACAACGACGAAATATAACTCATGTAATTGGCCCACTGGCTTGTCACTTGTCATGATCTGAAATGGCAAATCTTTGAGTAGCAGCAGCGCGCGCAATGAGGGCCTCTCCAACTCTTTTTCCCGGGCTGAATCAGGGGCCCAGCATGTCCCTGCTTGGAAGTACGGAAGTCCACCACCATCTCCTTGGTCTTGCTTGAGTTGAGCCTGAGATGGTTAGCCTCGCTCCACTGCACAAAGTCCCTAACCACACCATCGTGCTCAGCTGTGTTGTCACCCGAGATCTTGCTGACCACCACGGTATCATCTGAGAACTTCTGCAGATGACAGGTCTTGGAATTGAAGCGGAAGTCCGATGTATAGAGAGTGAACAGGAAGGGTGAGAGCAAAGTTCCTTGAGGGGCCCCCGTGTTGCTCACCAGCACATCAGACCGACAGTTCTGCAGTCTCACAAACAGTGGTCTTTCTGAAAGGTAGTCTGTGATCCATGCCACAAAGCCCTTGTCCACCTCCATCAGCGTAAGCTTCTCCGCAAGCAGAGCCGGTTGGATAGTGTTGAAAGCACTGGAGAAGTCAAAAAACATAATTCTGACCGTGCTGCCCAGATCTTCCAGGAATTGGCAAGGCTGCTTTAGTATTTCATATTTCATTTTATTTTTAAACCCTGAAAAGTCATTTATTGAAGAGTAGCTTAGACGTTATATCTGATAGCTGGGGAGAATCTGGTAAAGTTTGTGCACTTGGTACAAAGTTTTAGATTTTTGGTATGGTGTTAGGTATGGGTATAAGGTTTTCAAAAACCATCGCAAACAAATTGGGCTCGCCCCCTAGTGGTCTGTTTGCAATGAATAAAATATTCGATACATCAGTATATGGTTCAAACCCCAAATAATTGATGAAAGAGTTTTTTCAATGGATTCTGTTACTATTGGGTATGATAAACAACATACTAAAAGTTTATGAAAAAATAACTACCGGAAAGCCATAATTTTCAAGATGGCGTCCACGATGGCTGCCGGGAGCTGAAAATGCCTATAAACTGGGTTTTAATGTGTAAAAATTCATAATAAATCTGCACTTGGTGAAGAGTTTTAGATTTTTGGTATGGTGTTAGGTATGGGTATAAGGTTTTCAAAAACCATCGCAAACAAGTTGGGCTCGCCCCCTAGTGGTCTGTTTGCAATGAATACAATAGTAGATCTGTCAGTATATGGTTGAAACCCCAAATAATTGATAAAAGAGATTTTTCAATGGATTCTGTTACTATTGGGTATGATAAACAACATACTAAAAGTTTATGAAAAAATAACTACCGGAAAGCCACCATTTTCAAGATGGCGTCCACGATGGCTGCCGGGAGCTAAAATGTCTATTTAATGTGTAAGAATTCATATAAAATATGCACTTGGTGACGAGTTTTTGAATTTTGGCATGGTGTTAGGTATGGGTATAAGGTTTTCAAAAACGACCGCAAATAAGTTGGGCTCGCCCCCTAGTGGTCTGTTTGCAATGAATCAAATATTAGATAGGTCAGTATATTGTAGACCACTAGGGGGTGAGCCCAACTTGTTTGCGATAGTTTTTGAAAACCTTATACCCATACCTAACACCATGTCAAAATGTAAAAGCTAGTTACCAAGTGCATATTTTATATTAATTTTTACACATTAAATAGGCATTTTTAGCTCCTGGCAGCCATTGTGGACGCCATCTTGAAAATTATGGCTTTCCGGTAGTTATTTTTTCATAAACTTTTAGTATGTTGTTTATCATACCCAATAGTAACAGAATCCATTGAAAAATCTCTTTTATCAATTATTTGGGGTTTCAACTTCAACCATACTGACAGATCTACTATTGAATTCATTGCAAACAGACCACTAGGGGGTGAGCCCAACTTGTTTGCGATGGTTTTTGAAAACGGAGGGTTACACTGTAACCCAGGTTCTCTGAGTGGAGAGACTGACTCTCCACTACATATTTTCAATATGTATGGGAAGCTGACCCACGGGCAGCAGACATGGAATATCTCTTTAAGACACATCACCTGTGGTGGCCCTGCCCTGATTAGCAATCAGTGGGGTATTTAAGCCCCACCCGAGCAGGGCCACCTTGATTAAACTTTTGATTGGAACGAATTTCGGAGCGGCTCTTGCATGGAGAGTCAGTCTATCCACTCAGAGAACCTGGGTTACAGTGTAACCCTCTGTTCTCTTTCGTGTTCGAGACTGACTCTCCACTACATATTTTCAATATGTATGGGAAAACGCTGTAAGACACACCGCGAGGAAACAAGCAGACCAGCTGCTCCTGCGGCAGCCCGAGGTAGTTTAACCTCAAAAAGTATCAGAGCCTATACGTGGCTAGCCAGAGCTCACTAACATGCTCCAAAAAATATTACTATTCGCTCCAAGTATGTACATACTTATGGCCTAGGCGCAAGACGCTACCTAGGCCCAGCTAGCCCCACAAGAGGCTAAGGCCAGTCAATTAAATTTGTGGCCTAGGCGCAAGACGCAACCTAGGCCCAGCTGACCCCACCAGACGCTAAGGCCAGTTAATAACTTGTGGCCTAAGCTCAAGATGCTACCTAGGCCCAGCCAGTCGAACTAATAGACACCCACCATGGCATAGCATGCCAGACCGGCTCCCTGGAGGGAGTTGATCCAGCCACGTTCAGTTGGTAGAACCGGGTGAATGTCGATGGAGTCGACTCTGGCGCTTCTGTGCAGATCCCTGACAGAGATGCACCATTCCAAGAGCCCAGGAGGCTGCCGACCCATGTGTGGAGTGTGCTCACACTCCAGGCGGCACTGGTGGATTACCTCTGTGATCCAGTGGGACCAGTCCAGCCTTCGACAGTGGTCTACCCCAGCACTCCTGCTTAACTAAATGAAGAGCTGGTTCGTTATTTTGTGGGCATGTGTAGCCCTGATGTACGACTCTAACGCTCTTAACATTAAGGAGCGGGGACTGACTTTGTCACTGTACCCCATCTGTCTGCATGTCAAGAGAGGACAGAACCCAATTACCTGATTGAGATGTGCCTCTGAGAGAACCTTTGGGGAGAGAGGCCGGATTGGGATGTAAAACTACTCCTCCACCTAGACGTGCAAAGCTCCTCAGAGCTTTCAACTCCCCAATTCTCTTTGCAGATGTGACAGTCAATAAATGCTGTTTTGAGTGACAGCTATTTCAGGCTCACTGACTCAAGGGGGGGGGGCTTGTCGTAGAGCCCCCAGGACCAACTCCAGGTCTACTCTTTGCTGTACTCAGTCGCCTACAGTTATGCTGTTACAGTACTTCAGTCAGGTGAAGATTCAATTTAATAGAGCTTAAATAGAATCTCTGTCTTGTTGATGTAACTCACAGCATGTGGTGTGAGCCTGTAGATTGTTAAGTTACATTGTAACCTTTGTTACCATGAGGCAGCGTGCCATGTGGAATGTGCACACATTCCTGCATACCTATATGCCAGTTGGATTGTTCCACAACCTGATGAGGGGAGCCCCGTCTCGGAGACCATCTGCCCAAGGCAGTTATATCCAACCTTTCAAGGCCCTGACAGGGCCCAACAGTGACTGCAACCCAGCTTCCTCACCCTGAGGATGGCAAGGGTGCTGTTCAAGACTGACTGTCTTGTACTCAGATTCGGCCAAGGAGTGGATTGCAGCGGTTGTACCAGCACCGCCCAAGCATTGCCATGCAGGAAGCAGCAGCATCCCTCATGCAGCAACAGGGACATTCCTTTAGTTAGCACAGTAACCAGCAGGAACACTGTCCCTAACAACCAGCGTAGCAACGCGATCAACTTGGGGATGAGGAGGGAGCTCACTCTGTGGCTTCACACCGACCCTGCTGGCTTGCACCATGCTGAGTCAACTCCAGGTGTGGAAACAGCCATGCCGTAATACACCTGTAAGTGTGTTCTGCTCTCCCCTGGCAGTCTCAGTAAGCTCTGCTGTATGTATCACTGAACAGACAGAACCATAGACCTGAACGACTAGGTGGACACCGCCTGCAATACGCTGTGTGGTGCGTGACTGTGATTGGCAAGGAATGCACTGGCCTCATGTTCATGAGAGTCTGGGGCACAATGTGCACTGTGACTGCCATCAGACTCAAAGGGCAGAGGCACAATCCCCAGACTATTCTGCTCTCAACCTAAAATCAGGATGGGCGAGCACTGAGGGTTGCCCAGTCCTGCTGGAGCAAGGGATCCTGTCCCTGCTTTGGCCTTTAATACATGCCGAGGAACCATGCGGACTGTGGGAGCTGCACTTGTCTTGGCCTAGGTGCCCAAGGTGCTGAAGGAGCCTGGCCACATTGTTGTGGCACTAGCTGCTCCTCTGAGCAAACACCCACCGGCCGGTCATCCAATGTAGGATGCGAAGGCTCTCCCAACACCAAGGTCCCAGGACTGCGTCCAAGCAATCGTACATGTGCGGGGGCCTAGCTCTATGCTGAATGGGAGGACACATACTCGAAGGTTCTGTCATCTAAGATGAACCTGAGTTAGTGTCTGAGAGTCTGAACTCGAGAACTGAGATCTAGCATCCCCAGGGCGAGCCTGGCAAGCCAGTGGCCTTGTAATACGGCCTATCAGACCCTCAGCATTGACAACATCCTGGAACGCAGGGGTCTCAACCGTTGAGCCCCTGTGAATGCTGAGCCAGCCTGGCCAACCCTGCGGGTTGGCCCCCAAACAGACCCATAGGTCTCCTGGAGCTGCCAAACCCAGCCTGGGTTGCGTAGCCTGGAGTAGCTACCGAGGCAGGCCACTCACGGCCCTGCCGGAGCATTCATGACATCACCTCCCATGTAGATAATGAGCCACCTGAGCTCGTTGTAGCAGGCACTGGCATCCTGGCCGAACATGGCAGAAGGCTCAATAGGCCACCTCAAGCTTGGTCATCCTGCAGCAGCTATAGGACTTGGACAGATACAGTACCAATGGTGCCTCACCAGCCAGATAGCAGCCATAGTCTGTTCCTCAAACAGCCTGGGGAGCCTGAAAGCCAGTTGCTACAGCTCCTCAACAAGGTCAGGGCTATCATGGTCACGTAAGCTTTGCGTAAGCGTACGCTGATATAGTGACAGAATAGCCCTTGTGTTGGCTAGCATGTGTCTGGATAGCCATGGCTCTGTGCCTACTTTGGATGAACAGGGAGCTCACTTTGTGGCCTCAACCCCATAGCGGGATTCTACCATGTAGAACTGCACCTAGGTGTGTAAAAGGCTCTGCCTTGATACACCATATAGTGCACTAAGCCTGGCAGTCACGGCACGCTCCGCTTGGTTCACCTAACCCGGCTCCACAGCAAAGCTACACCATGGACGCATGAGCTGACACAGTCAGCGATACGCCTATATAGTGTGCAAATGACTGTAACTTAGGGAATGTTTCTGGCAAAACTAGCATGTTCTGCCTGTGTTACTGACACCCAGATCCACAACAGAACTACACCACAAGTGCGTGAGCTGGCGCACTGCCAACAATACACCTTTATAGTGCCCCTTCCCTCTACTCTGACATTGTCTTTGTCAAGGAGGAAGTTCAAACAGTAGTAATGTTTGTTTACATTCTCCATTTTTGTTCTGGCCAATTCTTGAGCCACACCACTCTCTAAAAGTGCAGAAGAGGATGATGAAGTACATGAGTTGCCATTGCCACTACGTGGCTTGGCCACCTATTGGCTCGGTACAATGCTGTGTGGTTTTGGAACCGCGGCTTGGGGCTGCCTCTGCCAGCAGATTAAGCGCCCAGCCTGACCGGGAACCAATGCCTGGAGCGTTCACTGACAATTAAGCAGGTCACGCTGCATAGGACTTTTTACCGCTGTGGTTCTGGACACCGCGGCTTGGGGCTGCCTCTGCCAGCAGATTAAGCACCCAGCCTGACCGGAGACCAACGTCTGGAGCATTAACTGACAATTAAGCAGATCACGCTGCACAGAACGTTTTTTACCACTTGTGGTTCTGGAAACCATGGCTTGGGGCTGCCTCCGCCAGCAGATTAAGCGCCCAGCCTGACCGGAAACCAATGCCTGGAGCGATCACTGACAATTAAGCAGGTCACGCTGCATAGGACTTTTTACCGCTGTGGTTCTGGACACCGCGGCTTGGGGCTGCCTCTGCCAGCAGTTTAAGCACCCAGCCTGACCGGTGACCAATGTCTGGAGCGTTCACTGACAATTAAGCAGATCACACTGCACAGAACATTTTCTACCACTGTGGTTCTGGAAACCGCGGCTTGGGGCTGCCTCCGCCAGCAGATTAAGCACCCAGCCTGACCGGTGACCAGCGCCTGGAGCGATCACTGACAATCAAGCAGATCACACTTTGCAGTACGCTTTACCACTTTGAAGAAAATACTATATCATGGGCTTCCCCCGCCTGCAGGTTCCACGCCAGATATGTATTTCTTACCTTTTTATGTGTGAACAAACACACGTAGCGCCCGGAGAGGGGCCTCAACTGCAGACCTGCTCTCCTACAGTAACTACAACTGGTAAGTGGGCACTGGCTACGGAGCTGAACACACGTTACTTTTAGCTTAAATTATGCTTTTTGTTTGTCTACTGATACTACACGTCTGTCTGCTTACGTGGAAATCAAATAAATCAAGGTGGCCCTGCTCGGGTGGGGCTTAAATACCCCACTGATTGCTAATCAGGGCAGGGCCACCACAGGTGATGTGTCTTAAAGAGATATTCCATGTCTGCTGCCCGTGGGTCAGCTTCCCATACATATTGAAAATATGTAGTGGAGAGTCAGTCTCGAACACGAAAGAGAACCTTATACCCATACCTAACACCATACCAAAAATCTAAAACTCTTCACCAAGTGCAGATTTATTATGAATTTTTACACATTAAAACCCAGTTTATAGGCATTTTCAGCTCCCGGCAGCCATCATGGACGCCATCTTGAAAATGGTGCCTTTCCGGTAGTTATTTTTCCCAGATTTTTTAGTATGTTGTTCATCATACCCAATAGTAACAGAATCCATTGAAAAATCTCTTTTATCCATTATTTGGGGTTTCAACCATATACTGATGTATCGAATATTTGATTCATTGCAAACAGACCACTAGGGGGCGAGCCCAACTTGTTTGCGATGGTTTTTGAAAACCTTATACCCATACCTAACACCATACCAAAAATCAAAAACTCTTCAACAAGTGCAGATTTATTATGATTTTTTACACATTAAAACCCAGTTTATAGGCATTTTCAGCTCCCGGCAGCCATCGTGGACGCCATCTTGAAAATGGTGCCTTTCCGGTAGTTATTTTTCCCAGATGTTTTAGTATGTTGTTCATCATACCCAATAGTAACAGAATCCATTGAAAAATCTCTTTTATCAATTATTTGGGGTTTCAACCATATACTGATGTATCGAATATTTACGATACGATACGATAGACTTTATTGATCCCACATGGGGAAGTTCATAGTTCTCACAGGAGCTCAACCAAGGGAAACACGATACAACATACATACACAAAAACAGTATCCACCCCAACACACGCTAAGCACATAGCTAAACAGCTAAGAAAACCATCGCTTCCCTAGATAAAAACACTTAAAATGCTAAGTGTTTTTATCTAGGGAAGCGATGGTTTTCTAGATCTCTTTTATCAATTATTTGGGGTTTCAACCATATACTGATGTATCGAATATTTGATTCATTGCAAACAGACCACTAGGGGGTGAGCCCAACTTGTTTGCGATGGTTTTTGAAAACCTTATACCTATACCTAACACCATACCAAAAATCTAAAACTTTGCACCAAGTGCACGAAATTGATGATTTTTGACCAGATTCTCCCCAGCTATGACTTTATTTTCCATTTACATTTTGGCCACTTGCAGTAAGATGTCCGTGAGAATGGCATAATATGATAATCACCCAGGGCTGTACACACAGTGGGCTATATTATATTTACTAGCCCTTACCCGTTCAAAGATAAGAGCTCTGAAATTATGTGCAGTGTTTGGGTTATAGGGTGTGCACTGTGCACACATATGAGGGATGGAAAGTAACTTTAACTGGTGCTTACATGATAATATGTAGGAGCATCAATGTAAGAAATACCCGTTTCGTTTAATGGCTATGGAGATACTGTGTATCGATCTGTGTGATTTTTGGACAACATCTGTAACAGGGCCAGACACCCCCCACCCCCCCCACACGCACGCACGCACGCACGCACGCACGCACGCACGCACACACACACACACACACACACACACACACACACACACACACACACACACACACACACACACACAGCTGGTTAAACATGTTGCCTCATGCTAGATGCAGAATAGATAAGCCTCATGCTAGATGCAGAATAGATAGTAGATACACCATAAAAATGCTAATATACAGCATACGATTTGTGAAAGTGACAAACGGGCTTCACAGTTATGTTAGGTGTGTTCATATGCTAATGGTGATGCGATTTCAGATCAATTGCTCCAGCCACTGAGGAGAAAAGCTGTTTCAGACACTCAGACAGACAGACAGACAGACAGACAGACAGACAGACAGACAGACAGACAGACAGACAGACTGACTTTTGGAAAATTATATGTTTGATAATTAGGCTATTCACTAGTAAAGACCACACCATCAAACAATATCAGTTGGGTTGTATTTATTGAATAGAGAGGCGGGCGAATTGAATGGGCCAATCAGGGCTGTAGACTTGGGGCACGTGGTAGGCTGGTCCGGTCCCAGCCCCCCACCTCCCCCCCTGTTCTGCCCACGTGAGAGTCCCTAGTGGACTCTGATTGGTGCTCTTCTGCTCACGTGAGCCGCTAGTGGACTCTGATTGGTCCGTGAAAACTGTCATGGTGGAGTCAGACTCGACTCTAATTCTTTTAATAAACTATACAATAGTGCCGTTTCATTACGTTTTAATACCATTTTGCACTAACGTAAACATGCAGTCATATAATATGTTATGAGAAATAACGTATTTTTACAATGTCACGCCACGTCGCTGTCGGGGGCTCTAAGCGCGCGTGTGTGTGTGTGTGTGTGTGTGTGTGTGTGTGTGTGTGTGTGTGTGTGTGTGTGAGTGACGTCAATAGGCTTTAGCCCGACCCCGCTGAAGTAGAATCTCCGTCCGCAGGATCAGACTCTCTCCCACGTAGTGTGTGTAGAGTCTGACGCTTGCAGTCAGGCTATGATGTATGTGGGGTGAGTGGGGAGCGATGGAGGGGCGAACGGTTGTTAGCTTAGGGCAGAAGGAGTAGGGGGGATGAAGGGAAGGATGAGATGATCTACGGTATTAGGGACAGGATGCAAAGTTGGAGGGTTGTCTGGCGAGTGGGATGAGGGGATGAAGTGATGTGCTTTGTTACAGTAACAAGAGGGTGGAATGATCTGCGATGTGAACAAGGGGATGAAATTGTGTGCAATGTTAGCTAGGGGACGCAGAGTTCAGGGAAATGACTGCAAGGATGAGGGTGAATGAAGGATGGAGTGGTGTACTATATTGACGAGGGAAGTACAGTTAGAGGGATAGCGGGCGTGTGGGATCACTGGTCGATCTGATGTGATGAAGGAGTGAGGCGATGAAGATGGGGAGGAGAGGAGCAAGGGGATCGAGAGTGTTGAGGACGGGCTAATGGGAACTAGGAGGGAGGGTTATGTGAAAAGTAACGGTTATGTGGTGAAGATGAGGTGGAGGGGCGAGAGGATGGAGGTGGGGTGGAGGAGCAGTGGGCCATGATTGATGTGATGGAGACCAGGTGAATGGCCAGGGAGACAACAGGATGGTGTGGTGTAGATGAGTTGTGTAGTGGAGATGGGCTGAAGAGGTATGGGTGCTTGTTGATCTGAGAGCAGGTGGCAGTTGGTGGTTCCAGGGGGTGATGAACCCTGGGTGTTTGGCTTTGGGGTCCATGGATCTGGAGTGGCGCCGATTTACGCCTTAAGACCCCAAAAAGTGGTGCTTTGTTTGTCACAAACACATGGCGTGGGCAGCGTTGGACCACTGGAACGGATGTAGACGGACTTGGCAGGTAGTGGATCCAAGCATTCGATTATGGGATGGTGGGAGGTATGGAAAGAACATCTGTGGAGAGAGACAGGACAGGGTGAGAAGTGGACAGGTAGTTGGGCCATGCTAGAAATTCATAAGAATAGCATTGTTGGGGTAAATTAGTTGTAAGTAATGCCTTTGGGACTGAAGGCAGCCTTGGTGACTGAAGGCATGCAACAATTAACGGGTGATGGTAAAAGCGTGTGAGGGGGGCCTTTGGGCCTGGACTGAAGGCGAGCAAAAAGCCTTTGGGACTGAAGGCGGGCGAAAGAGCATTTGGGACTGAAGGCCGGACAAAACGCCTTTGTGACTGAATGTGGCCTTGGTGACTGAAGGCATGTAACAATTAACGGGTGAAGGTGAAAGTGGGTGAGGGGGGCCTTGGGACTGGACTGAAGGCGGGCAAAAGCCTTTAGGACTGAAGGCGGGCGAAAAGGCCTTTGGGACTGAAGGTGGGTACCTTGGTGACTGAAGGCAAGCAACAATTGAGTACCTGAGACGAATAACAGTATACGTCCATATTTGAATTTTTTTGAATATATATATATTTTTGGATTTACTGTAAACCACAAACTAGTCATTTCTAATCTGTTAAATTGTTAATGCACTCCCCCCTCATTTTGTTTAATTGTCGGTTTTAATGTTATCTGCTCCCTTTGTCTGCTGAATATTGCTTGTACGGACTTGTACTGTTGTTCCACAAACTGCTGGAGATATACTGTTTTTCCACTTTCCATAAGAATTATGTCTTATAATTCCTAATATACACTGCTCAAAAAAATAAAGGGAACGCATAAGAATTGCAATGTAACTCCAAGTCAATCACACTTTTGGGACATCAACCTGGCCAGTTAGGAAGCAACACTGATTGTGAATCAATTTCATGTGCTGTTGTGCAAATGAAAAAGACACACAGGTGGAAATGAGGCAATTTGTAAGACAACCCCTAAAAAGTAATGTTTTTTGCAGGTGGTGGCCACAGACCATTTGCCTGTCCTAATTTTTTCTCCCTGATTTTTGGTTAGTTTTGGATTTTGCCAGTGCCCTTACCACTAGAGGTAGCATGAGGCGGTATTTGCAACCCACAGAAGTTGTTCAGGTAGGGCTGCTCATCCAGGATGGCACTTCAATGAGTGCTGTGGCAAGAATGTTTGCTGAGTCTCCCAGCACAGTGTCCAGAGCATGGAGGCGATACCATGAGACAGGCCAGTACGCCAGGAGACGTGGCAGGGGCCGTAGGAGGACAACAACCCAGCCACAGGACCGCTATCTGGTCCTTTGTGCAAGGAGGAACAGGAGGAGCACTGCCAGAGCCCTACAAAACGACTTTCAGCAGGCCACTAATGTGAATGTTTCTGCTCAAACTGTGAGAAACAGACTCCATGATGGTGGTATGAGTGCCCGGCGTCCACAAGTGGGGCCTGTGCTCACAGCCGAGCACCGTGCAGCTCGATTGACATTTGCCAGAGAACACATGGACTGGCGGATTCGCCATTGGCGCCCTGTGCTCTTCAGAGATGAGAGCTGGTTCACACTGAGCACATCTGACAGGAGACGCTGTGGAGAACGTTCTGGTGCCTGCAACATCTTCCAGCATCACCGGTTTGGTGGTGGGTCAGTGATGGTCTGGGGAGGCATATCCTTGGAGGGCCGCACAGACCTCTACGTGCTAGCCAGAGGTACTGATGGAATTTGGATCATATTCCATATGGATAAAACAGTTTTCCCCAACCATAATAAAGTACTCCACACAATGAATGAGACCACACCGGGGAATATGCGTTTTTTGATAAGTTGTATTGAAAATATAGTCAGTTTAAATTGTACTGTACAAGTACAGTAGAGCAAAATCACCCATCATAGCTCTCTCTCCCTAATAGACCGTTGACATGATCATTATATAGTTACAAGTACAGTATGACGTAATAGATGACCGTGGTCATCTCATCGGCTGACCTGACCTTTATCAGTGGTCAGAACACAACAGAATTGTTGATTAAAGATGGTTTGCCAGTTACATACTGTATCAGGCCCTTGTACAGTGTCAAGGCTGTAGGAACAACAACGTTAGAACAACAGGGATTGTTTTGGGACACAGGGTGGCAAACAGCACAATCAGAGAGTTAAGATATTTGACCGTTATACACAAATTGGTACACACTACTATATTATATTAATAATATTAACCCATCAATTCCATCCCCTTGTACCAATTTGGGATAGGTCAAAGAAAAATAAACAACAAGGGAAGAAGACATGGGTTAAACTTTTTAAAGGTATTTGAAACAGAACATAATAGTTGAACAGTTTAAGTCAAAAGCATTTTGATTAAGTTTTAAAGAGGAGAGTCAAAAGAACTGTATATTTCCAAAGGTATTTAAGTATTTTTAAAGGTATTTAAATCAGAATACAACCAAAGGTAAAAATATTTTGATAATGAAAGATAAAGGACTGCATAATTTGGAATCATTAGGGGGAGTGCGTCAAAGGGCAGTCTGAGATTAAACCAAGGATATTTTCTCTTATAATTTGGGGCCTGTAACGTTTAGTTAACATGAGTTAGAATATTTTTATGAGAGTGAGGAGAAAATCACACGTTCCTTAAAATATATTGATAGGAAAAGGAAACCTTTGATCCATCAATAACAAACATTGTCCTGTCGCACCATGACAAACTTTATCACTCAATTTAGAATCTTTCCAAAGTTTCTTCACAGCCTCACCTGGGTTGATGGTGGGATGCACTACAAAGAGTGCCTTTAATGAAAGAGAATAATATATATATATATATATATATATATATATATATATATATTTTTTTTTTTTTTAAGTTTTGATTTGTTTGGTGAAGTCGCCTCACCTGAGATTGACGAATGTAGAATTTTGAAAATTTGATTCTTTATCACGTGTGGTGGAGCGGTCATGGTCCATTCCTTGCTTGACCTATGACCTTCGCCAGGGTGTCCCAGCCAGGGTGGACTTTTTGACTCCACAACAGTAAGGTAGGACCTCTGTCCTAATCATTTCAGTAAGGTTTTATAACCAATATGACATTTCAGTATTTAACATTTCCAAGACGAGGCTATGAGATCTTATCAAAATAAGAGAGTTGTATGTTGTGACAAGACAGCTGTAAATATTAACAAAAATGATATAGGAACTCATGTGACTTGAATCCTCATACTCACGAAAAATGATCCTTCGTCACAGATCATGGGAAGAGATATGGACCATCTGTCATAGATAAGTCAATTAATCTGAAAAATAAAATAAACATCAGAATTACTTGGAAGTTAAGACCATTGTGTGTATTTATGTATAGACATGTTTGATTTGTTTTAGATATACGTCACCAAGGGACACGATTTGTGTCTAATTGTAATAAGTTTGTTCTGTAAGGGGTAAACAGATTTAAACATGGTTAAGCAAAATGAAATATATATATTCTGGAATAAAATGAGATGAAAATTTAGTGGAATATGTAAATATGAAATCAGAAAATGAAATATGAATTCAGAAAATGAAAATATGAAAGAAGTTAAAATGGAAAGATATTAAAATAAATTAAAAATGAAAAGATATTAAAATAAATTAAAAATGAAAAAATATTAAATTCTCCTTCATTCTCCAAACACATTCCCTCCCGTTTGGCACAGACAAAAATTGGGTGTGACAAAAATTGTAAAATATGGTTAAATGGGAAACAGATTGTCAAGTGTACAGACGTACAGTGATTCTGCTCACTGTCAGAGTTAGAGTGAGCTTCCAAGCCTGTGAGGGGGGAAGTGTATCATAACAAGATAAGCATTTACCAAACTATTAAAATGGTTAGAAAACCAGAAAATGAATGAAACTTAAAGAAATAAAATAAGAAAAATGAAATAGAAACACATAACATAATCATAATGTCATTCTTTTTTTTTTTCTTTTTTTTTTCTATGTGTAATACTGTATAAGCTGTCAATAGAGTCGTAATAATTGTGGGATTTGACTAGTTGTTTTTTTTTTTTTTTTTTTTTTAATATTCTGAACAAGGTCCCCGCCTGCAGTCGGCAGCTGGGGAGTAAGTAACTTAAGTACCTTTACTCGAGTAAAGAGAATGAAGGATTACCCAAAATAAACTGATAGGCCTCTTCCATCTTTAACCCATACTGCAGTTTACGTGTTAAAGATGGATTTTGGCAAATATTGGTGAAAGTAACGTTTTTGGTACATGTCCCTAAAATGTGGTTTAACAGAAAAGGATTACTAAATAATTGAGGATCTATTTTGAGTTGGTTGGGGGATGTTGACATTAATAATAAATCTCACACACACAGACCCTCTAACCTTGAAGGCCTGTCTTCCAGCAGACAGGCACACTATCAGTTGTTTTTTGTTGTGTTTTGAAAGGAATGAAAACAATCTCAACAAGTCAGCCAGCGTTCAGTTGTTACAGGAAATAGTGTCTTTCACGACAAAACAGAAGGGCAGGAGAAAACTGGTTAAAATAAAATAAACAGTCATGAAATTAAACTGGTTAAAATAAAATTGAAATAAAACAGTCAGTCAGTCAGTCACCTGATCGAGTGTCTGATAATCAGTCAGTCAAGTTGGTAGCGAGTTAGTGGAGTTAGTTCCACTATACCTGTTCTGCCATGTCATTAGTCCGTCCTGTCCCCTAAAATAAAATAAAACCCACCTGTCATTGATGGGGAAAAAAATTATTAAGACGTTAGGGGCATCACATATTCAAATAAACCCAAGCGTTGGTTGTTATCAGTACGAGTGTAGTCATAAGAAGAGCGAATGAGATCCCTTTTGAGAGAGAGAGAGAGAGAGAGAGAGAGAGAGAGAGAGACACCAAGACCAAAGGTCATATGTGTAAATAATTCCTAGTTTTGCAAACCAGGCAAGTGGGTTAGAACAAAAACAAAAAGAAAGTGAGACCAATAATAAACCATAAACAAGGCATGTGGAGTCATATCAAGAGAGTAAAAATAGGCACCCTGAGACTGAGAAGCGGCTTGTGGCCTCTCAAAGTAAAATCCCCTCATAGTTTTTTCAAAATAGAACAATAATAAACCATAAACCAAAAATGTAAGCATCGGTCAAGCGAGCGCGGGCAAGCAGAAGCGCAAGCGAGCCAGCAGCATAAGCAAGATAAGCACAGAACACATGAATTCCGTAGCACTGCTCACTTCACCTTGGCCTGATTTTTTTTTCTCTTCTTTCATAATAGACAGACCAAAAATGTAACCAGGGGAGGAAAATGGGATTAGAGAGGATTAGACAGACAATATATCAAAAACATTTAACACTAATAAAAGGGTTTGTCGGTCAGAACTTGATTTTTTTTTTCCAGAAGTCGTACTTAGTCAAAAGTAAACAAAATATATAGTACCATTATCTCGGGGCGTCCCCAGGGTCAAAAGAGTGTTTGTTCTTTTCGGGACATTGTAATCCATGAAAGTCACGTAGCAGATCTACAAGCTCACAACGCGTCCCATCGCGTTGTGAAAGGCAGTGCCAGCCAGGTTCGGCTGGGGGGGGGGGGCATTGTCAAGCCCTTCAGAAAACATTGTTTGCGTTGTCTGTTCCTTCCTAATGAGGTTTGCAGATCTACAAGCTCACAACGCGTCCCATCGCGTTGTGAGTGAAAGGCATCCAGTGGCAAATAATGTCCGATTTCTCCGCAGCTCCGCACATATCCATTGAAATGTTCCAGGAAATGATTGGGTCAGGGTATTAACATCTCATCCGTGTGGGTCCAGGTTTTACACGATAAAAAACACTGCTTCTCGGAGCAGGGGGCTTTTTTAGCTTGAATGGTCATGTTTCTTAAAAATGTTCTTGGGAGCGCTGAGATAAAAAGCTCCTGTATTCAACATCTCAGAGTCGCCTGAGACGGAAATAAAAAATAAATAAAATAAGATAAGACTGAGACGAAAACGAAGACGTGTAAGCGTAAAGCATGAAGATTTCCGTCAGAACGTTCTGTTCTGGAACATAAAGGAAATCTACCAATTAAAATAACCACGCTATTTCTTATGTGATTAAGTGGCTCTAATCAGCCGTATTGGGTATCGTACTGGCCGAAGAGACATTCCTTCAGAACAAAATATGTTCTGGCCCCAAAAAAAAAGATTTCCGTCAGAACGTCTTGAAAAAGCTGTTCTGGAGCATAAAATGAAATCTATACTGATGTCTCGTACTGATACTCCAACCTTAGACAAGCATTCTCCGTGGCCAAACGGCTGCTATGTCCTCCAAACATGTAACAAAAAGCGACAAAACCATAGACTAAAACATTAAACAATAAAAACGCAGCTGTGTTAAGAGCTAGCTAGACTCTTAAGACAGCAGGTATAAACGTATGACCTAGGTTCTGTTGAATGAGGATTTAGTGTGTGAGAATGAAGCATGTCGCCCTCTCAAAGTCTCTGTGCGGAGAGATGAGGGGAGAGAGACCGTCCGTGTCCGGCTGGGGCAGAAACTCCTGCATGGTTCCAGCAGCAGGGAGGATGAGGTTAAAAAGAAAAACTGTCCAACTGTCCGAGTTGAGTCCCCAATATCTCCTCTGAGCTGATCCGGCAATCGAATGGACCATTTGATGGAATTTGGATCATATTCCATATGGATAAAACAGTTTTCCCCAACCATAATAAAGTACTCCACACAATGAATGAGACCACACCGGGGAATATGCGTTTTTTGATAAGTTGTATTGAAAATATAGTCAGTTTAAATTGTACTGTACAAGTACAGTAGAGCAAAATCACCCATCATAGCTCTCTCTCCCTAATAGACCGTTGACATGATCATTATATAGTTACAAGTACAGTATGACGTAATAGATGACCGTGGTCATCTCATCGGCTGACCTGACCTTTATCAGTGGTCAGAACACAACAGAATTGTTGATTAAAGATGGTTTGCCAGTTACATACTGTATCAGGCCCTTGTACAGTGTCAAGGCTGTAGGAACAACAACGTTAGAACAACAGGGATTGTTTTGGGACACAGGGTGGCAAACAGCACAATCAGAGAGTTAAGATATTTGACCGTTATACACAAATTGGTACACACTACTATATTATATTAATAATATTAACCCATCAGGTACCATGACTGCCATTAGTGCTCGGCTGTGAGTGCAGGCCACACTTGTGGACGTCGGGCCCTCATACCACCATCATGGAGTCATTAGTGGCCTGCTGAAGGTCGTTTTGTAGGGCTCTGGCAGTGCTCCTCCTGTTCCTCCTTGCACAAAGGACCAGATAGCGGTCCTGTGGCTGGGTTGTTGTCCTCCTACGGCCCCTGCCACGTCTCCTGGTGTACTGGCCTGTCTCATGGTATCGCCTCCATGCTCTGGACACTGTCCTGGGAGACTCAGCAAACCTTCTTGCCACAGCACTCATTGATGTGCCATCCTGGATGAGCAGCACTACCTGAACAACTTCTGTGGGTTGCAGATACTGCCTCATGCTACCTCTAGTGGTAAGGGCACTGGCAAAATCCAAAACTAACCAAAAATCAGGGAGAAAAATTAGGACAGGCAAATGGTCTGTGGCCACCACCTGCAAAACCATTCCTTTTTAGGGGTTGTCTTGCAAATTGCCTAATTTCCATGTGTGTGTCTTTTTCATTTGCACAATAGCACGTGAAATTGATTCACAATCAGTGTTGCTTCCTAACTGGCCAGGTTGATATCCCAAAAGTGTGATTTACTTGGAGTTACATTGCAATTCTTATGCATTCCCTTTATTTTTTTGAGCAGTGTATATGAGTTAAAGGTGTATTCAGTGATAATGAAAGTGGCCAGGGGTCATTTGTCACAGCGTGGAAATGTTTAGTTTTTTATAGATTTTCTAAACCATTATAATGTTCTCGTTTTGATCATTAGACCCAATCACAGAATATCAGTAGGCCTACGTCTCCAGCTTCAGGATATGTATGATACTGATTTACTACGAGACTGTGGCATTTTATGAGTTCAGTAGTTTACGATCTAGGCATTTAGCAGACGTTCTTAATTCAGAGCGACTGTGGTTCTCAAAACTTTTATTTTGACCATCATAACTAAACATCATAACATAACTACGGCCATACTCTACCCTGATTGGTCAAGGACTGGCTGGCCACCTCTGAAAACGGAATCTAGCTATGCTCGCAACACAGGCCATGGTGGAAGTCCTTATATGGTCAGCACACATTCTAGAGAGGAGAATGAATGGAAAATGTACCAATTATATTTTTATTTGAATGAAATACAATCACTGAATATACCTTTAAGTAAAAAAATCTAATTCAACAAAATGAGAGGGGAGTACATTAAGACTTTAAGAGATTAAAAACTTCTAGTTTGTGGTTTACAGTCTGGTAAATCAAAAAAATATCTTTATCCCCATATGGACTTATGCCTCATTCACACTACAGATATATAGTTGAACGTTTTGCTTGGTAATTCAATGTAATCTCAAAGGAAACCAGCTTTAAAGGCTGGGCGTGTCGGCTGTCCTTGGAATCCAGCCTTTAAAGCTGGTTTCCATTGAGATTACATTGAATTACCAAGCAAAACGTTCAACTATATATCTGTAGTGTGAATGAGGCATTAGACTGTTATTCGTCTCAGGTACTCAATTAACGGGTGGAGGTGAAAGCTGGGACTGAAGGCAGGTGAAAAAGACTTTGGGACTGAAGGCGGGTAACAATTAACAGGTGAAGATGAAAGCGGGCGAGTTTGGGTGGGTGAGGCTGGTTTGTGGCTGAAGGCCGGTTGAAAATGTGCTTAGCACTGGAAGCAGGCAGTCGCTGGCTAGCACTGGAAGCAGGCAGTCGCTGGCTACACAGCTTGGTCTGGAAGGCAGATTTGATGGTGGCTAGGAGGGGATGTTGTAATGGTTTAGCACTGGAAGCCGAGTAGGCAGTCACTGGCTATATCGCTGCTGGGCTGAAAGCAGCCGTGATAGGAGTGGCTAGGAGGGGATGTTGTAATGGTTTAGCGCTGGAAGCCAAGTATGCAGCCACTGGCTATGGCTGCTGCCTGGGCTAAAGGCAGCCGTGATAGGAGCATAGACTGTAGAAAAATATGGACGAAGCGAAGCCATTGGTTTCTATGCAGCGCAAATGGCCCTTTCAAACCCTTGGAATGGGTGTCGCCATCATAGAATTGTAAAGGCATCAGAGATGCTATTGGCTGCCAACGGTCACGTGCACCGCAGGGATACATGGGAGAATGTGGTCGGAGCCTCCCGAAATACAGCACACAAAGAAGAACACAGCCGGCTGGTATCAGTTTAGTTGGCCACGCCCCCCCCCCCCCCCCCCCCGCAACTTTATCATTTATTTTAAAATAAATTGGACCACATTTCGACAAAACAAATATGATGGTGATTGAAAGGCATTTTTAACTAGCGATAGGAACCATATAGTATTCATGAAAATGTTAATTAAGGTTAGAAAATGAAAGGGGAAAATGAATGGGATCCAATGGAGGACAATTCTTTTTGCGATCGGCCGGGGGGGGGGGGGACAGCGCAACTAGCGGACAATCATAGGAAGTTTTACTTCCGTATTGGAGTCATTTTAAATCGTCAGAACTATGCCCCTGGATAGGAGTGGCTAGGAGGGGATGTTGTAATGGTTTAGCGCTGGAAGCCACGTAGGCAGTCGCTGACTATGGCTGCTGGGCTGAAAGGCAGATGTAATAGGAGTGGCTAGGTAGGGATGTTGTAATGGTTTAGCACTGAAAGCCAGGTAGGCAGTCACTGGCAATGGCTGCTGGGCTTAAAGGCAGCCATGATAGGAGTGGCTAGGAGGGGATGTTGTAATGGTATAGCACTGGAAGCCAGGTAGGCATTCACTGGCTATGGCTGCTGCCTGGGCTGAAGGCAGCCGTAATTGGAATGGCTAGGAGGGGATGTTGTATGGTTTAGCACTGGAAGCCAAGTAGGCAGTCTCTGTTAGGGGTGAATTACTGGTATAACAATCCACAGGTGCAACCCTGGTTTGTCTTATAGGATTAGTTGGGTTTTCTGAGGTTTAGAGCTAAATTAGATTATAGCTCGACTCTTGCCCAGTTGGTTAAGGTTGGTCCTGTAGCATCAAGGGTTGCTGGGATCCTGTTTAAGTAATGAAATTAGATTCTGTATAGTAATAAAATTGATCTTTTGTATTTCAATGTTCTACAGCTGAGAGTCACATGTGTTGCAGGTCAAAGGTAAGAGTGACTAAGGGCCAGGTCCAAATTACTAGATGGGTATGTATTGATTGTCCAAATTACTAGATGGGTATGTATTGATTATCTGGCTAGGCGAGTCTAGTCATAACTCTGGCAACATGCACTTAAGAGTATTGTCATGTGGACTTTGACTGTTGACTTGCAACAATGGACAATTAGCTGAGTGGGAGAACTTATCTCGCTATGCTACATCCATGTCATGGGGGTGTTCTTGGGACCAAGCACTTACAGAGAGACTGGAAGGGGGTTGAGCAGTTAAGGGTGTCCCTTAGATCTGGACACCTACCCTCCTCTTTTCCTTCTGTGTGTGTTGTGTTTTAATGCTCATATAAAAGGTGTAACTCACAAGGATGCTTTGGCTTTTTCCTACTCATGATTTCAGAGAGAAACTGTGTTAGCCCCCTGTCCTGAGAGAGGACAGGAGACAGCTGTGATACGTGTGCTGCTTTTTGTTAAGATATGGTTTGTGAACTTAGAATTAAATCAGAAGATCTAAGACATGGTGTGGACATTCCTTCTTCATTTTCCTGATCAGATGCAACATAATTAGTGGCGTAGCTAGCCAGTTAGTTTACTTGCGGCGTTTTCTGATTTTTTTTTTACTTGAGTTTTTGCCAGATCAACGTCGGGGGGACCTATTCTTCTTCAAATACCGAGGCCTGTTTTTGACTGCTGAGGCCTCCACTGTTCGAGGAGCTTGTTTTTGGCTGTTTCCGTGTTCCGGAGGAGTGCTGCAGTCGAGGCGTTGCGGAGACGTGACCTGTGGGCCTGTTGACTGGAAGAAGTGCCCTGTTCGGCCCGTACCAGGATTGCAGCGTGTGTGCTCAAACACACACGGGCTGCCTGAGAGGGGCTGTCCAGTGTGCTGTTCCGGGCTCCGTGGAGGAAGTCTCACCCCCGACCTTCTATTGTCTTGGGGTAATAAATGTCCTTTTTCCCTCTCTGCTTTGTTCTGGCTTTTACTCTTGTGCTGCATTTAAAGCGAGCTTAGAGTTTTGGAGGGAGTGTGTGTTCACAGCATGGTTGTATGCTGTACTTTGCGCCTGTATGCTTATGTGTTTTAAGTCTTGACTTTGCAACGTTATATGTGTGGGTTTTTTGGGCTTTCCGACGGGACTGCGAAAGACTCTTTGTGTTGAGGCCAATGGGACGCCGTATGGTCAGTATAACGGTTGCTAATGAGGTACCTGATAAAGTATTGGGATTATGTGATGTGCGTATTGGGAAGTTGAAATTTGCATACAGTATTGGTAGATAGAGTTGGATCGTGTGAAATTTGCATACAGTATTGGTAGATAGAGTTGGATCGTGTGAAATTTGCATACAGTATTGGTAGATAGAGTTGGATTGTGTGACGCGCATACAGAGAAATTGTGGTTTGCGTACAGTCGTGTTTTTACCGGTATTTGTGGATAAGCGCTATTTTGTTTTTGTTCTGCTGCCGGCCAGCATTTTGTGTCTGTCTGTTTTGTCTGTATTTGTGTTTGTCTATTTGTGTGGAGCTCTGCGGCGTTGTGACGTGTGAATGGTTAATTGGATAATATCTTTTCTGTGGTTATTCAATTCTGCCGTTTGTTAACGTGTGTGAGATTTTTGGGTCTGGTCATTGACTGGGTTCTGTATGTGCCTTGTGGGGTTTTATGCTCCATATCCGTTTGTCCTTTTCTCTCTCTCCTTTCTTGTCTGATTTTCCTTTCTGTTCTCCTTTGTTTTGGGTTTTTCTCTCTGTGTCTCTCTTTCTCTCCTGTTTTCTCCTTTGCCTTTCTTTCTCTTTATTTCTCTCCTTTCTCTGTTCTTTCTTTTTCTGTCCTTTTCCCTTTTCCCTGTTCTGTTTCTCTGGTTCTTTTGCTTTCTTTCCTTTTTCCCCCACTGTTTCCCTTTGTCTTCTCTGTGTGTGGTTGTGTGTGTGTCTGTCTGTGTGTGTGTGTGTGTGTGTGTGTGTGTGTGTGTGTGTGTGTGTGTCTGTGTGTGTGTGTGTGTGTGTGTGTGTGTATGTTATAGGTACCTCTGTGTTGCCTATTGTTTTTGTTTAGGAGCTCTGTCCCTGTCAACTGTTTAGCTGTGACTGAGGCTTACTTCCTGTCAGGCGGTCTGCCCCCTCCTGAGTCCTGACCCCGCCTCTGCTTTTTCATTGGCTTGCTGTGGGATTTGAAGGGCCTGCTTGCTCTGCTGCTTGCCTGCTTTTTTCCCTTGCGAAAGGGGCGCAAGGGCGGGGGGAGTGAGAGGGAGCTTGAGTGAGAGGGAGTTTTTCAATCCACCTCTCCTCTCTCTTAATTTCTCTCTTCTCTTCTCTAGCTTTGCATATTTATTTAGACTAATGGTTAATTGTTTAATTAAGGTTTCCAATAAAGCCTATAGAGCTGTAGAGCTGATTTCTGTGTAGATTGAACGCAGGACACAGTTCTATAGTTTATAATAGTCACATTTTTGTAGTGGTTATTTGGTGTCAAGGGGGGATCTTTAGTCCGGGATCATAGGATATAAATAAGTCAAGAATAAACTAAAAATATAATTGCATTGAAATTGTGAGCCCATTTTGGGGTGTGTGCGCTTGCGGGCCTAGGAAATTCACCTGCATAGGTAACAGCGTAAAATAGTTTATAACATAGGAGGCGGCTCCCTGACGACGTGGTTAGTGTTAGCCAAAGGGTTAACCAGTAAAGCATAATAGCCGGAAATTATTTCCAGCTCCTAATGCCATAAGCTCTAGGCTTTTGGGGCTTGTAAATTCTGGCCACACCGGGGAAAGTGAGTTGTGGTTAGGTTTAGTGTTTGGTTAGGCAGATGATATTAGGGCAGGTGTCTTTCCTGGATTTGCGTTGTGTATACACATTTGAGATGGGTCCACAGTGTACTTTTAATTCCTGATGGGGATTCCACAAGGGTGGAAAGAGAAAGCTCTTTTGTTTTTTAAGGATTTCTTGAGGCGTGGTAGAAACTTTTTTGAGAAAATGGTGTTGACTCCGACAGAGCAGATGGAACGGGAGTATCCCTTACTTAAGAATAAGTTTAAGGAGATGGCAGAGAGGTGGCACAAAAGATGGTCAACTTTAGCAAACCCTTTCCCTTCGACGGGAACGTTTGACCCGGAAATGATTAAGATGTTTCAAATCTTGATTGAATGTTATAAGACAGGAGAAAATAAAGGACGTAAGGGGAGGAAACGTCAAGAAAAACGTCTGGAGGAACTTCGGATCCTTCAGCTGTTTAGCAAGACGGGACGTAGAAACAAAGCCAGGGCTAGAAGTGTCAGCCCAGGGTTTGTTTCAACAAAACAACCACTTGATGATGATTTTTCACATGTGTCACAAATTCAATCATCCTTTCCTCCTCCTTATGCCAGTGAAAAACGTACGGGACTTTACCCTGTGTTAGACACGGAGGGTAAATATGTCCTGAAAAATGATGATGGTGACCAAGTCATTGAAACTGGACAGGCATCAACGACTATTAAGATTAAACCTGATTCACAAAAATCACAGGGGATTGTTTCCTCTACTCCAAAAGGTCTCTTCCATTCTCTGAGGAGGAAAGGTAAGATTGACTCTAATGTTGGAGGTTATGATCAGAAGATTAAAGATATAATAGCAGAAGCTGAAAGGCAGGGTAGAGCCACCACCTCCAAACATGTGAAAATGCATGACTTGGACTGTTATGACTCTCTCAGTGATACTGACTCTGAGGAGAAGGAACATGATTCCAATTTGGGTAAAGAGAAGCCTACTACATCAGATAGGAATTATAGGACTTTGCCTAAGGATATTGAAAGGATTAATAAGGACCTTGAGGTTGTGGCTGTGGCAAAATCATCTCTTGATAAGGAGCTCGGGGAGGCAAATGGTGATAAGGACCGGCAACAAACTTTACAATCTGAGTTTGATCAGCTGCATGAAACAGAGCAGGAATTGTTGGCTGATAGACGTCAACTTGAAGCTGAGGCAAGTATGCTAAGGCACAACTTACGTCCTCGCAAACATCTTTCCAAGTCGGTTGTCCAGGCACCAGTAGTTGTGAGGGGTCAGCTGTTTCATTATAAACCGATGCCTCAAGCTGAAATTGATGACATTGTGAGGAAATGTCCAAATATTCGGAATGGGGCTCATGCTTTTTTGTCTAAACTAGATGAGCAATTAGTCTCAAGGAGTCTTGCTGTGGGTGACATGAAACGTGTGATTATGGGGACTCTAGGTAAGGATGACTATCAGATTGCTTACATTAAAGCTGGACTTGGTCGACAAGTCAATTCAGAAGTTTATGATGCAGAGCTGTTTGCCGCTTACAAAGGTCAACTTTGGCAAGCTTTACGCGCACTGTTCCTTACTGACTTTCACCCTGATAATTTGCTCTTGTTGCCACTTTCTGACAACAAAAATCCAAGATCTTATGTTGCGAGATCTTATCAGGAATGGCGGGATGTTGTGGGTAGGAATCCAGACGATAATCAGATGGAACTGGCCATTCTTCGTGATAAGATTTTAAAGGGGCTGCCAGTAGCAGTCCAATAGAAATTGGCAGAGGTTGTTGCTTTGAAGTCTTTTTCCCGACAGTCATTCACTGAACACATAGCACACTATGTTGACATGTTGAGAAAGAAGGAACGGGCATTAAAAGAACAGGATCAAGAGGCTGTCAGAAAGCTTACTCATGTGCAGCTCTTGCAATGTGCACAAAAGGATAAGGACAAGACACAAGCTGGTGTTCTCCCAGAACAACAGCCAGGTCAATCCTTCCAGCCGCCTCGCGGATGGAGAGGTGTAGGACCAGGTTGTGCAGGTTTATTTTAAGACCAACCCGAGCGAGACCAGCCCGAACAAGGACTAGGACTGCCCGCTTGGCAGATTATGTCACTTGAGGGGGCTACAAGGTCTTGATTCCTGCTATGTTGTAGGAATTGTGTACAAGGGAGTTACATGAATACATTTACAATGATTATAACTATAATTTTACGAAAATAATTTTGATTCGATTAGAATAATAGATATCTGATTGGGATAATTAATATCTGAATAGAAATAAGTGGAAGGATTTAAGTATGTAGGGGAAGCTAATTGCTGGTGAAAGGTTGCTATGGAGGTATTGTTTTGAGGGCGAGACGGATGTGCTTTGAGTGGAGGTGTGACCCGGAGAGGCTTGTATTTGGTATAACTTATCTCACTCATGGATCAGACAGAAAATATATTTTAGATGGACAGACCATCAAGGTGCTAAGACTTTGCGCTACCTTGTACAGTTTTAGTTGGGCCTCAATAAAATATCCTTTTCAAAGATCTCCTACCCAACATGATGGACGGGACGTTCAATTCTATACACTTACAGTGTCCATATAGGTATACATGTTTCAGATATTTCCCCACACAGTTCTAGAAGGTGAGGGTTGTTAATTAGCTGATAGAGATAGTAAAGTGATAGAATCTATTCTCCTACCCCTAGGTGAGGGACGGCAGAGGAAGAAGAAGATTCCAGAAGACATAAAATAAACTAAAAGAGGAAAGAGGAAAGATGTTGAAGAATAAATTAGGCTTGATGGTGGGAATTTTGATTTATTTCTGTTGGGTGACTTGTTCTTATTCTTTGGTAGTTCCCCAAGAACAGAAGGCTAAATTGTCTCGAACCCAACAGGCTTTGCAAGTATTTGTAGCAGCTAATAAACAGCTCACTGCCCGGGGCCAGAAGAATTTGTTTTATGAATGGATGAGATATTCCGCAAGTCAAGTTACCACAGAGACTTGCATTACATGCTATAATGCCAATAGGACACCTTGGATTCAACCATTACCTTATGAACCAGACCAATGTACTGAAGACTGGCGGTCACCTACCAATGCTAAATGTTATATCCAGTGTATTATGTCTTATTTTGCTCAAAATATGTCATCAGCTGCTCCTTACAAATCAAAAATGTGTAGTGATTTTCCTTTACTCACTCTGAGCAGAAATGAGTATACTCCACCAATTGTTAACATTCCAGAAGAGATAGTTTTTCCTCTCTGTGTGATCGCAGGAGAGAACCAAGCTGAATTGCAGTGTTCTGATCATGTGACAGAACTGGCTTGTAATAACAGAACCGACCTTCCAATAAAATGTCGAGAAGTTTTAGGTCAGGGATCAGGGGTTCCTACTCTGACTAGGCCGGACGGGTCAGTCAAACGCTATGGGTTTTTTATTCCGTCATATCAGGGTGGGACGCGTTCTATCGCTGATGTTTTTTGGTACTGTGGACAGGATATGTTGATTTATGACTCACTACCACGCAATTGGAAAGGAGTCTGTGCACCTGTAATGCTAACGAGTACTTTATCTGTATTAGATCTGAGTGAGGCTCCGTCTAGAGACAAAAGAGACATCCCAGGAGAGATGCTAATGTATAAACCTGATCCAAATATAGAACTGACCATCGAAGGACCGAGAGGAATACCATCACACTTTTTAGCCATGCCTGAAACGACATTGCAATTTAATCCTGTATTTTGGCCTAAAACTAATGGGCTATGGATTAATTTTCTGTGGTATAACCAGCAAAGGTTTATTAACTTTACAACTCAGGCATTTGAATTTATTAGAGAGCAACTACATGCTACTTCAATGATGACATTACAGAATAGGTTTGTCTTGGACACAATGTTGGCTGAAGAACAAGGAGCATGCATGCACATTGGTCCAGAATGTTGTTCAGTCATACCAATGCACACTGACCCTGAAACTGGGAATCTAACTAGGGTCATAGGGTTACTGAAGGAACTTAGAGACGAACATGTCCGGATGACAGCAGGGGAAACGGAACCAGTAAATTGGTTGAGCTGGTTATTCTCTGCAGCCTGGATGGCTACATTGGCCAGGATTGGGGCTATTTTAGGTGTAGTAGTGTTGTTGTTTGTGCTATTGTCATGTTGCCTAATCCCACTGTTGAGATTTATGATTAAGAAAATGATTGGAACTTTGGTGGGACAGCAAATCATGATAGCACCAACTGCACGTGTTTTACATGTTGATGGTGGAGATGCAGTTATGCTTCCCCCTGGTGTTGATGGGGAGGATGACGCCGATGAGGTGTCGTTCGATGCGTATCTGGAATAATTGCATACATCGCACCTCAACACTTCATTTGCATGATTATTCTGATTGTATTAGTAGAAATAAGTAATGTGTAATGTTTGAGGCCATGCATGTTGTACTGGGTGTATATGTTTAGGGGGAAAGATATTGGAATGGGATAGAGAAACTCACAAACGGGGGAATGTACGTTGTATGTATGCATGTATCTAGCCTACGTACAGTACAAGTAGTGGTAATGATAAGTAGTTTAGACACCCATGCTCATGTCTGATCTCTGTTAATAGATGTGTGGATATAGTTTGATTGTTTGTTCTCCTCTTTTGAGGGGATGTCTTGCTGTTGCCGGGATTGGAGCCAACTGCAAGGAAAGCCAGGGGGTACTACATTCATGTACGCCCCTGGAGGACGATATCTGTATGGACTATTTTTCATTGGAGGTACAGTAAAGGTCGTGTGGAACTGTTCATGGACATCTGTTCCCAGAGCAGGATTGCCCTGGGACAGCTACTACAACTCCAATGCAAGGAACATTCCTTCCGTAAGCTCAGGAAAGGAATACTCAGGATACATCTAACATTTTTTCTTATATGTGATTGATTTTGTGTTAGTGGTTATGTATTTGATGTGATTTGTGTGTTTGATGTAATGGTAATGTATTAGGACTGTTGTGTATCCATTTATGATATTGATGTTTATTGTATGCATTTATCTATTTGGTGTTAGACCTATAGTTGACTTATGGGGGTTGTGTGTTTGTTCTTTTTGGGAGGCGCTATGGCGCCCCCAACGGGGGTTATGTAGCATCAAGGGTTGCTGGGATCCTGTTTAAGTAATGAAATTAGATTCTGTATAGTAATAAAATTGATCTTTTGTATTTCAATGTTCTACAGCTGAGAGTCACATGTGTTGCAGGTCAAAGGTAAGAGTGACTAAGGGCCAGGTCCAAATTACTAGATGGGTATGTATTGATTGTCCAAATTACTAGATGGGTATGTATTGATTATCTGGCTAGGCGAGTCTAGTCATAACTCTGGCAACATGCACTTAAGAGTATTGTCATGTGGACTTTGACTGTTGACTTGCAACAATGGACAATTAGCTGAGTGGGAGAACTTATCTCGCTATGCTACATCCATGTCATGGGGGTGTTCTTGGGACCAAGCACTTACAGAGAGACTGGAAGGGGGTTGAGCAGTTAAGGGTGTCCCTTAGATCTGGACACCTACCCCCCTCTTTTCCTTCTGTGTGTGTTGTGTTTTAATGCTCATATAAAAGGTGTAACTCACAAGGATGCTTTGGCTTTTTCCTACTCATGATTTCAGAGAGAAACTGTGTTAGCCCCCTGTCCTGAGAGAGGACAGGAGACAGCTGTGATACGTGTGCTGCTTTTTGTTAAGATATGGTTTGTGAACTTAGAATTAAATCAGAAGATCTAAGACATGGTGTGGACATTCCTTCTTCATTTTTCTCAAGCAATCACAATTATTAACCGACTGGAACATTCATTAAGATAATTCACTTAAATAGGAAGTGAATGATGAAAGGATGACGTGGGCAAGTCGTCACTCCTGACAGTCGCTGGCTATGGCTGTTGGGCTCAAAGGCAGCTGTGATAGGAGTGGCTAGGAGGGGATGTTGTAATGGTTTAGCACTGGAAGCCAGGTAGGCAATCGCTGGCTATGGCTAAAGGCCTAAGACCAGCTATGGATGCAATGTTGGTAGATTTACAGTAGTGTGGAATAAATGCTTAGCCTGCCTTAAATGGTGCAATGGTTACTGGAATTCTGCCTGGGCATACAAGGGATAGGGACAGAATGTAATGTGACGATGTGATGTCACAACAATGTGATGTCATGGGTCAGTTATAGACATACAGTATAGTGTGCATATGTAGCCCCCACAGTTAGTACCAGCCATGAACCAGCGACAACAGCCCTACTAATCGGGCTCAGCCCTATTAGCACGACTGGTTGTGCGTTGGACTGGCGAGTGGGAGTCCCGGGTTCAATCCCCGCTTCCGCGTATCACTACAATCTGGCGTTGTCGGCAGGGTGAGGAGCGTGATATCCTCGCGTGAGGGACAGGTCCGCGGCGTGAAGTGTGAAGCGCGAGGGCGTGCTCCAAAGATCAGGGGGGTGATTGTAGCCCCCACAGTTAGTACCAGCCATGAACCAGCGACAACAGCCTGGTTCATGGACAACAGCTAATCGGGCTCAGCCCTATTAGCACGACTGGTTGTGCGTTGGACTGGCGAGTGGGAGTCCCGGATTCAATCCCTGCTTCTGCGTATCACTACACATACAATGGGCATATAAGGGACACGGACAGAATATGATGTCACAATGAGATGTCACAACGGGTCAGCAGCTATAGACATTGAGGCATTACTCACTCACAGACATATGTATGGACAAGATGTGACGGTGTTCATAGTTAACATACGTTTTGCAAGACTAACACAAGATTAACACATGAAGGTGGCAAAGAGTATATACATAACAAATCACAAATTGAACATTAGGTGGCAGAGAGTGTGTGGGGAGGTGGGTGTTTGTTTTGCAAATGGATGATGTTCCCTGCTTTGTGATGATAAAATGTCACATTTTAATCAATGGCGAAATGGGTCACTGATGAGGGAAATGGTGTGAGGAGTGGTTAAAGAGGCGGTGCCATAGTTTTGTACTTTTTCTGGTTTTCATGTGTCTAGGAGGTTGACATTACTTCATTAGACCCCCTTGTGTGGTTGTTATGAGCAATAATGTATTGCCTTTCTATTTGGGTTTTAGCTGTAGGCTGCCACCTTGTGGGGTCAAACGTGCCGGTCCAAAAACACAGATACTTCATCACAGAATCAACCCCTCCCCTAATTACCATTTACCCAACATACATGGGTGTGGCTAACTTCAGCTGGGTCACCACCCACCATGACAACCACGCATACCAATGAACTGGTGGGTGTGGCCACATAAAAACATCATTTTAACTCTTTCTGTACAATTTTTTGGAAAAGTCTTCCTCCTAGTATAATCCTAATAGTAGATAATCATGTTTTATGGGGGGGGGGGAATCATGGCACCCCATCTTTAATAACCGAAGGGATATGTGGATGTATGGATGATTGGATAAGCTGTAGGATCGCAATGGAAACTAGCCATGTGGGCTTTATACAGTGTTAGCCTTTTGAACACTATTTTTTAGATTTAAAACAAAATGGGGAGGAGTGGTGACTGACTATGATTGTAAAATCGTGCCATTGCTGTAGCCTGTATCGTTGATGGGACTGATAGTATTCATTGAATCAATGTAGATGGGTGGAGGTTGACGAATGAGTGGTTGAGGATGTGCTGTGCATGGGTATAGGAGTCGAGTGTGTTGAAATACAGTATACTTAGCTTTGAGTGTTACTGGACGGAAAATCATAGGCACGGCTGAGCAGCTCTGGATCTAGGAGTGACGTCATCGCTGTGAGTTGGAGTGGGGGTCCCGTGGAGCGAGCCTGCTTTGAATCGGTTCGGTTGACCCAGAGACACGTTGGTGAGCCTGAGCTTGTGTGTGTCCATGCGAGAAACAGATCAGAGGATGGCAGGTGAAGGTGGTCATGTAAATGCAGCCCTTGATTGGTTTCAGGGAGGAAATAAGGGAGGAGTTGTTATATGCTTTTTAAAAAACAATATACTGTATAACAGTAGATAGGATAGGTTGACATTTCGAAAAAGGAAAGAAAGAACAGGGCCAGTGTTGTGTTTTGTTTTATCTTTTCTAATATGTATGTTTATTTGTAAAGTGCACAATGACTGTTGAATGAGCACATTTTATCCTCTGTTGGAACAAAAGAACAGATCTAGATCTACTGCTATGAATGCGTCCAACTTGTAGATCTGCCCAGAATATAGGCCTATTCACAGAAACGTGCAGTGGAAATGCCCTGGCTGAAGCAAGCTGAGATGGTGACGTCATTGAGTATGCTGCTATTCCAATAGCAGAACTACCCTCCTCCCGTCCTCCCGTCCTAGGAAGTCCCTTCTCCCAAGGAGAAATTGCTAGTCTGAACTCCCAAGGAGGGAAGTCTCCACTCCCCAAGTCTTTGAATTGATAATGAATTGATAATGTTTCGCCCTCGAAATACACAGACTGGAGACATGATGGAGAGAGCTTGCCTGGTTAATAAACCAGACTCTATCACACACTTCGTTTTGGGAAGAGAGTCTGGGATTTCAGGGAGAGATTCTTTTTCTGGGGGGCGGGCTAAAGCCTATTGACGTGATGTTAGGGGCGGTTTAAAAAAATGTCAAGGTGACTTGCTCTTAATTGCTCCCTTTGAACTTCAAAGGGGTTGAAAACCGCAGTAATTGATTGAGCCATACAAGTGTCAATAGCTCGTTAGTGTTCTCTCTAATCAATGAAACATCAAAGACAACTACCTCTTTGATGCCTGTAATGAGAGTGGAGGGGGGGATGTGTTTGTATACACACAGACTCGCCTGATTGGCTGAATGGTTTTGAACCAGGCCACCACCCACCACGTGCCCCAAGCCTACAGCCCTGATTGGCTTCTCATCGGGCTAGGGGAAAAAGCTTAGTTAAAGACAGGGTGAAATCAAAAACATGTTTTTCACACTCTTGGCTTCCAGTGCACTTTTATTATCACTGTAGTGATAATGTGGCCATACCTAACACTAGATGCCAAAAAAATAGAAAATAAACAATTTTTGTGTATATTTATATCAAAGGTCCCTAAATAGGCCATTCTTAATTACTTCCTGTGAACAGAAATTCAAAAAGTGATGACATAGACAGGTCCGCTTGCATATAAATGAACCTTTGATTACATTCACCTGTTTGTTTCCCATTGCTGGCTCCCATTACTCCCATTACTCAGATTTTAAATCCCATCGCCTGAAGGGCTGGTTCCCCTCGGATAGGTTCAGAAACACACAGGCTTCCTTTTCAAACTGAAACTTCAAAATAAAATACCCAAAACAGTCATTTCATTGGGTCTTTAACGTGGAGGGCCAGACTTCACTACAACACCACTACCACCAGGGGGTGGTGTTGAGTGCAGTCTGATTTTAACCAGGTGTAACAGGGAGACCTGCCTCTAGTCAGGGCTCTGTGTCCACGCCCAAATCACACAGGTGTGAGTAGTCACTCGTCTACCCCTCCCCTATAAAGCCTGGTGCTCAGGCACTCATTCCTTCTTGGCTCTCTGTAGAGGCGGTTGGCTTGTTTGAGACAGGTAGGCAATGGTGGTGTTTTGGCTTTAACATGATTGTGTAAATGAGTGTACTTACCTTTAATGGTCCTGTTTCTCAGGGGCCTCCTGTTCCATGCCTCACTGAGGATTAAATGCCAACTCTGTAGTCCAGGTGCTAGGGCCAAACCTTGTCTAATTTGAGGTATGTGGAATAATGTGTTTGTTATATATATTCTGCCTCCCTATTGTGGTTTTAATACTATTTTATATTTGTAGGCTTCAGCCATTGTGCCCTTGGTGTTCCTGACTGTCCCTGTCTACTGTGTGAACTGCTTCAGCCATGGTGCCCTTGGTGTTCCTGTCCCTGTATACTGTGAACTGCCATGAGTCAGACGTCCTCGATACCTGTACACATGACCTTAACTGCTGAGGTAAATTGGGAGTCCATATGTTGATGTGTTTAATGTATAATTATAATACATGGGAGCTAAGTGTATCTTTGTTTGATCCTATAGGAATAAGCCCTGTTATGCTGCCTTTGCCCCTTTTCCATATAGTTGTTTTCTTTTGCATTGTATTTTACTTTCATTGATAACCCAACTGCTATATATTAATTGTTATTTCTTTACTTACTCGGATTGAGTTGGAGGTGACTGTGGGGGGAGAACTGTGCGGAGGGCTCGTTGCCCACCCTTCTGTCCACTGCATGCTTTTGCTGTGTGTTTAGTGTGCACCTAACCCACCCAGTGTGTAAGTGTGTTTTATAGTGTGTTTGTAGTGAAATAGTTTGAACCCTCACCCTACTAATCCCCTCTATTTCTCTCTACTCCCCCCTAGTCGTAACTCTTAGTAGTAAATAGTAACTTTTAACCATCTGACTTGTGCTAAATAAAGCTGATATTTTATTGTTACCTCTGCATTTGATTGATCTAACTTTAAACTATTGTTTGGATAATAGTTTGGAATAAATCTATATTCTGATACTTGAGAAGCACGTCTCTGTTCCCTTTACTTCACAAACGAACCTGTGTTGCTATTCAATGTGGTTGTATTAGCACTTTATTCTTTGGGCGAAATTCCCAAAGTGGCGTTGTCGAGGTTATTACTATGTTATAAATCTGCCATGGTTACACAGGCAAGGAGAGAGCTGCATTTGAGTGCAGGGAGAACTATTGGAACTAAATCCCATGTGGCAGGCAATGTTCCCAGCACGGCTGGGCATTATGTTTATGCTTATCATTTGTTATGTTTGAACTCTCTGAAGTCTCTGTGTGGAAAGACGGAATAAAAGTGTTAACCTGCACCAAGTGTCTGTCCTTTGTGTAACCACCGTAGCAACAGACGAGCTACAAAGAGCTTCAAAATATCATCTTAAGCTATAGTCAGTATAGGCTCACTGGAAAAATGTGCATGACATTATTTAAAGAAACTAAAAACACAGGGGAATGTTAGAGGGAGAAACGGTATCCAACTCAATCAACATTAACTTCATTATCATTTATCACCGGTCCGGACAGGAGATTCCATGTACCTTAATAGCCGGGCAGATAACAGAAATAATCGTTCACTTGCGGATACAAGCACCAAAATTGGCACACATACTCCTTAGGGATTGCTCTTTTCATAAAACCATCTGGCCAAATACAATTTCAAGATGGCGGCCATTTTTCAAGATGGCCGCCATTGAATATACAGTAATCTTGCATTCCGCAATAAAATACCATAGACCTGTCCTATTTGAATGATCTTGGTGTCAAATCATACATTTGTCACTATGTAGAATCCAAATTCGGACCCATGGACTTACTCACTGGCTTCCTTGTACCATATATCAGTCCCGGAATCCTAATATTCTGCTAAATTAGAGTTTTGTGTTATGTCTGACTCGGGTAAAATGGGTGGTAGTGTATATCTTAGTATTGTTAGAGGTTTATAGTGTGTATTTGTGTGTGTGTGTGTGTGTGTGTGTGTGTGGGGGGGGGGGGTAATGTAGTAATGTAGTAACTCAACAGAGTGGATTTCAATGCACAGCGGCTGACGCGGCTAAAATGCATGGTAGATATAATAGCGCCGTGGGATCACTCTTTGTCTAGTCTCTATTCTTCGACCTTTTCGACTTGGGTAACCCTGCCAGGAGAACAAGACTCCTGCCAACATAGCTCTGGGGGTCATGGAGACACGCAAACTGCCTCACCACGATAAGGTGATGATCCCTTCGAGGCAGGAGGTAGTTCTTTTTTAGTCTTTTCTTTTTTAGTTTTTTCTATCTAGGGCCTAGGCAGTATAGTACAATAGTATAGTAGGCCTAGACTACAACACTTCTAAACCTCGCACCTGCAGCTGCACAGTGCCGTGCAGGTCAGACCAAAGCGGTAGCATTTGCATCGACTGCAGCATTCCAACTTGCATCCACACTTGGTCAGCTGCTGGCAACTCTCTGCAATGGGTGGGAGCTCAGTCCAATAAATCTGCCACAGATCTCCTTTCTTGGTCCAGCCCCAGTTGTCAGGAGTCTGCATTTCTGGTTGACATACTGTTGACTGACTCCAGATGCAGGCCGCTTGATAGGAAGCGCGCTTCACATGTTGCTTCAGTACTGCTTGCGTTGGAGGAATGGCTTCGTATGGCCTCTGCTTCCGAGCAAACAAGTCCAACCTCGCATCATTGACACCTTCAGCTGCGCTGGATCGGTCGTACATCATGACCACAAACTTCTCCAAGGTTTTCAGGTCTTCGTCATCCACTACAGGTGGGTAATGGCTGAGTTTGCTGAAGACACCGGAAGCCTCATCACAAACATTCCAGGTTTGCCACGCAGACTTCTTCCCCTTTCCGCGGAATGCTGAAACAACATCGCAGCCAGTGAAGGCATGGAAGAAGAGCATCCCTTTGCTCTTTTCTGCAAGAGTGCAACACAGGTCATGAACAGGAATCCACTTTAAGTTCTGTCTTTGGCCAAAGGCAACCCACAACTGCTGCAGACCGAGCTCCTGAAGTGCCTGCAGAACACTGACTGCGATGACAACAACATCTGTGTCGTTGGCTTTGACCATGATGACCTTGCTGCCTGCTTCTGTGGCATGCCTGGCATGCACAAAGATCCGCGTGTCCGCTTCTTCGTGACTGCATGGTGCCACGCCAGCCAGATTGATAGTGCTGTTGCTGAGAGCATGTTCTTCCTTGGTCACAATTACCTCATTTGGTGAGGCCACACATGCTATCTTATCAGCCAGAAAGTTGAATAGCTCAGCTTTGTTGTCATTTTCTCTCATAAAGTTTTGCCATTTTGAAGGAATTTTGCCCAAGCCTGTCACCCTGCGTCTCACCCCACGTCCACGCTTCGATCTAGTTTCAGCTTTCAGACTAGATGGCCGGTAAACATCAAACACAATGTCTGTTCTCTTGTACTTGGGTACTTGATAAGATAGCATGTGTGGCCTCACCAAATGAGGTCATTGTGACCAAGGAAGAAGATGCTCTCAGCAACAGCACTACCAGTAAGACTCCCTAATCGGGAGATAAGCGACCGTAGGTCTCGCTAGAAGAGGGCCATGTGAGAAATGAGGGGTGGGGTCTCCGCGTTGCCTTGGCGGACGAATAGGTACCGGCCCCGTCTCTCCCGGACGCTCCTAGGCCGAGTTAGGGCATTTTATGTGAGCTGCAGTGGAGGGGGTCCTCCACTGGGGGCGCCACCACTTTTGCATCCGTTCTGGAGTAGCAGGAGTGGGTGGTCCCCGGGAATTCCCCGTGAGCAGCCCTGTGGGGGTGGTCATTTGGTCATTTTTGCACATTTGGTATTTTTTTTACACCTGGGGGTCCCCCAGGGACCTGGGGGTCCCTGGAACTCCGGGAGGTTGTAGTTTGGCAGGTAAGGAGTGTGTGTGCAAAATCTGGCATGGATCGGGGCAACGGTTGCGGAGATATGAGCAGGGCAAAAGTGTGACGTCTGACGTGTGACGGACGGACTGACTGACTGACTGACTGACTGACTGACGCACGGACACCTGGTGGAGCTTTCTGTAGTAAGTGCGACCTACGGTCGCAATCAATCTGGCTGGGGTGCAGTCACGAAGAAGCGGACACACAGATCTTTGTGCATGCCAGGCATGCCAAAGAAGCAGGCAGCAAGGTCATCATGGTCAAAGCCAACGACACAGATGTTGTTGTCATCGCAGTCAGTGTTCTGCAGGCACTTCAGGAGCTCGGTCTGCAGCAGTTGTGGGTTGCCTTTGGCCAACGACAGAACTTAAAGTGGATTCCTGTTCATGACCTGTGTTGCACTCTTGCAGAAAAGAGCAAAGGGATGCTCTTCTTCCATGGCTTCACTGGCTGCGATGTTGTTTCAGCATTCCGCGGAAAGGGGAAGAAGTCTGCGTGGCAAACCTGGAATGTTTGTGATGAGGCTTCCGGTGTCTTCAGCAAACTCAGCCATTACCCACCTGTAGTGGATGATGAAGACCTGAAAACCTTGGAGAAGTTTGTGGTCATGATGTACGACCGATCCAGCACAGCTGAAGGTGTCAATGATGCGAGGTTGGACTTGTTTGCTCGGAAGCAGAGGCCATATGAAGCCATTCCTCCAACGCAAGCAGCACTGAAGCAACATGTGAAGCGCGCTTCCTATCAAGCGGCCTGCATCTGGAGTCAGTCAACAGTATGTCAACCAGAAATGAAGACTCCTGACAACTGGGGCTGGACCAAGAAAGGAGATCTGTGGCAGATTGATTGGACTGAGCTCCCACCCATTGCAGAGAGTTGCCAGCAGCTGACCAAGTGTGGATGCAAGTTGGAATGCTGCAGTCGATGCAAATGCTACCGCTTTGGTCTGACCTGCACGGCACTGTGCAGCTGCAGGTGCGAGGTTTAGAAGCGTTGTAGTCTAGGCCTACTATACTATTGTACTATACTGCCTAGGCCCTAGATAGAAAAAACTTTAAAAAAGAAAAAAGAAAAAAACTACCTCCTGCCTCGACGGGATCATCACCTTATCGTGGTGAGGCAGTTTGCGTGTCTCCATGACCCCCAGAGCTATGTCGGCAGGAGTCTTGTACTCCTGGCAGGGTTACCCAAGTCGAAAAGGTCGAAGAATAGAGACTAGACAAAGAGTGATCCCACGGCGCTATTATATCTACCATGCATTTTAGCCGCGTCAGCCGCTGTGCATTGAAATCCGCTCTGTTGAGTTACTACATTACTACATTACCCCCCCCACACACACACACACACACATACACACTATAAACATCTAACAATACTAAGATATACACTACCACCCATTTTACCCGAGTCAGACATAACACAAACCTCTAATTTAGCAGAATATTAGGATTCCGGGACTGATATATGGTACAAGGAAGCCATTGAGTAAGTCCATGGGTCCAAATTTGGATTCTACATAGTGATAAATGTATGATTTGACACCAAAATCATTCAAATAGGACAAGTCTATGGGATTTTATTGCGGAATGCAAGATTACTGTATATTCAATGGCGGCCATCATGAAAATTGGCCGCCATCTTGATTTTTATTTTGGCCAGATGGTTTTCTGAAAAGAGCAATGCCTAAGGAGTATGTGTGCCAATTTTGGTGCTTGTATCCGCAAGTGAACGATTCACCTGTAATATGCACTTTATCTGCCTCGCTATAAGTTAAGACCACATACAGTAGCAGTTCATAAATAGACCAACAAATGAATGAATATATGGTCACATGTGGTGGAAACCGAAACGAGCCAGACCAGCAGCCGTCAACACATCAGCATCAGATCACTGCAGATTTGTACTGTTTGTTTTATTATATATATATATATATATATATATATATATATATATATATATATATATATATATATATAATTTATTTATTTTTTCCTAATATTATGGTGAGCGATAAGATATCAGCGAGGAGAATGAGAATTGCAGGACACTGCCAAAGACACCAGGAGCTGCCAGCCAGTAAACTGGTGCTGTGGAAACCAACACAGGGGTGTCCCACACTAAAATATGTGGATGAACTCTAGAAGACACAGGAGCACAAAGCACCAACAAGCTGGCAGGATGTATGGAGAACCAGGATGACTGGAAGCAACGATGGAGGGCTCGTCTGAGGACCACCTAGAGAGATTTTAATGTGGGCCTACGGTAGCAACTAATTTCGATACAATTATAGTTATAGTTTTCTTTTTAACATAATGTTACAAATTGAATATTATTAGATATATTTTTTTATACTTTATTGTGTCAAAACATGCACATCATAACATTCTTCAGAACTTTTAACATGTTATGTCCTTTTCTTTGTTTTTAAGGACATTTTGACACATTTTTATGTATTTTTTTCCCCCACCACCACATAGAGCAAAGAAAAAATCCACACAAACTGTAAACGGAAACATTACAAAAAAGAAACTGAAAAAGAAAAAAAGAGGAGACTTGGTTATGTAATTGTTATTTCATTAAAACAGAGAAAAAGCTGCTATTGTTTAAATTAATATTTATATCTAGAATACTTTAGGTTTGAATACAAAAGGGAAAAAAACAAGAATCAAAGGGAAAAAAACAACCTTGAAAATTAAAAAGACATGTTTCCCCTATTTAAGACATAAGGGGCCCACCTTTTTTCGAAAGCATTTTCTTTGCCATTAATTTTATAGGTCACCTTTTCCATAAGGTACATGTCCTCTGTTTTTTTCCCACCATTTCTCTACCTTGGGAGGTTCCACACTTTTCCAACTCCTTGATATTTGCTTGAGCGCTGTAATTCTCAAAATCCAAAAGAGATATAAATCTCGACTTTGCAGACTCTGGGGGCGTGTTCCAAGGAGTATATTATGATTTTGTAAGTTTAAAGCTCTCCCAAATATTTGTTCTATTGTTTGTGTGACTCTTGACCAGAAGGTTTGTATTTTGGGGCATGTGAGGAATACAACAACTAAAATAACATAACATCATCATGTGGATGCAATGTCTGCATTAAAATCCACACTATTAAGCTGCTAAATTAGGCACTGCCACTGGGTGTCAATTTCTTACTGTGGTTGGATGCTGCTAATCATGTGTGTGTGGCGTGTGTTCTGATTGGGTTTCGAGAAGGCGCCAGAAGAATACTTTTTTTTTAAACCGGAAAGTCGCAGGCACGCAGCATTGTTGTCATACCCTGGCTTAAACATGAGAAGACCCACTGGCCACTGAGAAGCATAAATAGTCTAAAATGGCGAAAAGACAAAGCACTATTGATTTTTTCATTAAAAACCCGTTTAACACTTGGGTGACTGAAAATAAAAAACTACCACTACGCCTGCATTTATCGTTCATTTTGACCGTTAGATTCTCTCCCTTTTGGCCCAGGAGCGCGACACCTCCTCCCCCTGCTGCCAGCGGGGGTTCTATTGTCTTCCGAATTTGAATTAGCATTTCAATTGACCTCTCAAATAGCCTACTCTCGCTTTCAATGTTAACTTCATGGTTTAGCAGGAAAAAAACAGGCTTGGGAAAATGACACTAAGTTTGTAGCATGATCTTACTTTTAATGTCACTGGTTTAATTTCGTATCGCTTCGCAGCGCAGCCCAGCATCCGCGCCGATACATCTCTCTCACAGTGTGAGAGAGATGTAACTCCTGTGAGCGTAAAATGAAACCAAATGGACCCGTATGGTTCCATTTGGCTTAGTTTTGTTCATTGACAATATAGGGTATTTTGTTACACAAATAGCCAATCCTCTACAAGCTCACAACGCCATACGAAGCAAAGTAAAATAATTACGCCTTCATATGTCCCGATTTTCATTCGTATTGGCTATTATTAGACAACTCACAAAACCAGCCAATGAATCATGTTTAATGTGATGTCCCAACATCACGCATGCACGCATGCATGCAGAGAGGGAGGGGAAAGAGAAAGAAAGAGAGCGCTCCCGATAGTTAAATATTTATAATAAATAACGTTCCATTTGCGCAAACTGGGCTCGGGAGAAAGAGAGAGAGGGAACGGTGTAGCAGAGATAGACAGAGCGAGGCAGAGAAATGATGAGAGAGAAAGAGAGAGAGAGATATAATTCACATTCTCTTCACTCTATAACTTATAGATCACCCAGTTGTTCTTTCTATGTATTATTAGCTGAAATGATGCTTAGCTTTTAGAAACACGCTGTGCAGTGGCAACACAAGTTCATATAGGCCTACTCTTCTCGGACAAGCTTGAGCTTGCAAGCGTAAAATGAAACCAAATGGACCCGTACGGTTCTCGTGCGCTTTCATTTGGCTCATTGTCTCTGTCTCTCCGTTCTCAGAGGAGGAAAACGTACTCCGATTTTTTACTTAGGTAAAAGTATCAATACTGCATTATTGAAATACTTTGTTACAAGTCCGGAATTCAAAATGCACTTGGGTAAAAGTAGGCTCACAACGTGTCACAGCTCAGCGCTGAGCGCGACGCGCTGTGAGCTTGGCTATTTTCAAATAGTCTATAAAACGCGGCTAAAGGCATGTTTTATAATATAATAATTTACATCTGCAAAGTAACTAGTAGCTATGTTTTCATATAATTGTAGTGGAGTAAAAATACAATATTTGGATCCGAGATGTTTAGTAGTAGTATTGAAAAAAAAAAAAAAAAAACAGCCTCGCCAAACGTTTGGCTCTAGAATGAAACCAAATGGACCTGTACGGTACATTGATATTATCATTATTATTTTCAATTATAAAATAAAACATTAGTCAACATTTAGTCATGTTATCTTTGCTGACAGTGAAATGTAAATGATCTATTAGAAGCAACAAAGGCGCACTCCGGGTGGGCTGGAGGTGTGAAGGAGGTGTTTCTGCTTCTTCTGGAAAGGGAGAAAAAGGGGAGAACGGTCTTTTCTGCCGATAACAGCCGTCAGAGTAGTATAATTGTATTTTATTTCATAATTAGGAAACGTTTCAGAAGGGGAAAAAAAACGAGAACATATATCCTGAGTATTTAGGAAAAGTCATGGAAGGGGAAATTTCTGAGACCTTCACGGGGAGAGTTATTGCACTTTGAAATCTCAAAATCGGCCTAAGGGACCGGTTAGTCACCCGTGTGTTAATCCCGATTTTTTCCCAGACATAAGAATAGTCAAATATTGTGTCATTAGTAACCCTTTGAAATAATCAATCATATTTTTTTGAAATTTTCCTGAAAAAGTAGGTGAAAAGGTGTGTTTTATGACCGGGGGATAATGTGTTGTATCAACCTTTTAAAGAGTACTAGCCTACAGCCCCTTGGTGTGAAGCAGACAGACAGACTTGTTGACGCCCATTTGTGATGTAAATCGCATCACAGCAGACAGACAGACTTGTCGACGCCCATTTGTGATGTAAATCGCATCACAGGACAAAGCCGCCTACAGGCCAAAATTTGGGAAAATATTTTCAACATTTGGGGATTATGAGAAGTAGAGACACATCTGAAGGTGATAAAGTTGATGTTGGGCAAGGTACATGCGTTATTGATTTTTGTATTATGTTTTTTAGACAATTGAACAACTGCTGAACGTGGAGTTACAGATGGAAACACACACACACACACACACACACACACACACACACACGGGGCAATTCTAATTAAGGTTGTGGGATATATCTTACACCAAAATCCATAACTACCTACCTACCACCATACTGCATCCCTCATTAAACTACCTACCAGTAAGACACCTAAGGGTGAAAAGCGAGGTCGCACCATATCTTGGTCATCTGGCCAATCGGACCAGTTACCCATATATAGAGACCCCTGGTACCCATAGATATTCACAGATATAGGCTTAATAATGATGACATCATCAATATTGATGATGTCATCAATATTGATGACATCATCAATAAAAGGGGTTTGGTTCCCCTGGCATCACAGGGATGTCAGAGCGTGATGTCAGAGTGTGAGAGTCAGCATGATATCAGAGCGGCAAACCCATAGACCGTAAAAAAGTGTGACAGACGGACAGACACAGACATGATGTGCCGTTTTTCATAATAAACTGTGGTTTCAACCATCCACCATCTAACTATCTACATACCATGATAGTGTATCCTTCATTTAAAGACCTACAGTATCTACCACCATACTGGGTCCCTTATCTATCTAACTACCTACCTACCACCATACAGTATCCCTTCATCTAACCACCTGTCCTACATACATACCAATCACCATATTGCATCCCTCATCTAACTATACCACACCATACTGCATCGCTCATCAAACTACCCTCTTACCACCAAATTGCATCCATCATCTAACTACCTACCTACCTGCCACCATAATGAATCCCTCATCTACCTACTGTACATACCTACCTACCACCAAACTGCATCCATCATCTAACTACATACCTACTACCTTACAGCATCTATCACCTACCTACCTACCTACCTACCTACCTACCTAACTAACATACTGCATCCATCATCTAACTACCTACCTACCACCTTACTCCATCCATCATCTAACTATGTACCTCCATACTGCATCCCTAATCTTAACTATCTACCTACCAACCACCACAGCAGTATGGTCTACCTACTTACCTACTACCATCATCCCTCATCTAACTATCTACAGTACCTTCCCACCAACATATTGCATCCCTCATCTACTACCTACCTACCACCATACCGTGTCCTTCATCTACTAACTACCAACCACCATACCGCATCCATCATCTAACTACCTACAGTACTTACCATCCACCATACTGCATCCCTCATCTTACTACTTACATACCACCATCTGTGTGGCTGGTTCTACAGACAGGAAACTACATATATGGGCACAAAAGGGATTGTATGTATGATGTCAGATGTCATAAACGTCATAGGACTTTCACATAACAAATAACTGAGTATAAGCATTTTTGGGGTCTCACAGCATATACAGTACAAGGATCTCCATATATCGGTACCAGGGGTCTCCATATATGGGTAACTGGTCCAATATACGTACATAACTGGTCAGATGGCCAAGACATGGCATGACCTCACCCTTCATGGCAAGGTCAATTGTCGCCCTTAGGCGTTTTACTAGTAAGTCATCGTTCCACTCATCTACTTGCATAAATTCAGCACGTGCATTCAACAGCCTGGCTTGCCCCTAATAGTTTGCCCCTAATAGTCTGACACATGACTATCACAATCACTGAGGACAGCATCTTTCTCACTTTGAGACACTGCAATGTTGCATGCCTTGTCTGGGAGCTAATTTTCATCCAACATACCAGTAAAACTCAATAATTGGGAGATAAGCGACCGCCAGGTGGCTCGGGGGGTGAGTTACGGCCTTTTTAGTGGGCTGCAGTGGCGGGGGTCCGCCGCAAGGTGGCGCTCTATGCACGGCTGTCTCCGCGCTGCCGAGGCGGACGTGTGGGTACCGGTCCCAGCTCTCCCGTTCGCTCCTAGCCTGTGTTACGGCATTTTATGTGCGCTGCCGGCATTTTATGTGCGCTGCAGGGGCGGGGGTCCTCCACTAGGGGTGCGACCACTTTTGTATCCGTTCTGGAGCACCAGGAGTCGGTGGTCCCCGGGAATTCCCCAGTTAAAGTAAAAGAAAACAGCAGAAAGAGAATAATCTGCTATGTGTATTATTATGTGTATAGCTACAGTAGTTGCTAATGTATTATCCCACCGGTCACTATTGTTGCCGTCGATATGTTTGTTCGTTTTATGACCACACTGAATACATTTGAGTAATTGCAAAGGCATACACCAATACTAGACATCTTAAAGAAGATGTGTACCAAAAATCATGGTCCTATGTTTATGTTAAGATACTTTACTAACATTTTCTTTAGGGGCTTTGATGCTTCCATCCTCTCCTCTTGGAGCAGACAGGAAGTAAACAGCTCTGGTCATGTGACAATTTAAAGTTAACATGTGACACTGCACATTTTTAATTGGGACCCTTTAACCTTTTCAATAATTGCTGGAAATGCATGAATGAATCATTCAATAACATTTTATAGCCTCATAAATGAAGAAAATAATTACGGTCACTATTGTGACCGGTGGGATTAAACGGTAAGAATAAGAAGCCTAGGCCTATGCCTAACGCCTTGGATTCGGAATCTGAAGAAGAATGTATTGTTGTTGACATCACCGGGGACTCCTCGGAGGATGGTGAGATGCAGCAGCCGCCCAAGACGCTCACCTTGTCGGCAGCAAACGCCACAACAGAACGAGAGCGCCCTTCAAGTTCCCAGCAACTTCCATTTCCACCTGTTCCAGTCAATAGGTAGGCCTAATGTAAATGTAGGCTACCATGGCGTCGTGCATGTTTAAAATAGATTATATCCAACCATTTTCATATACATATATATTATTTTATTTGTAATTTACAGCGGCAGTCCCGTGACCATGGACTCCTCCTCGGTGTCGGAAGATGAGTTGCTACAGCCGCCTGATGTGCTCACCTCGTCCGCAACAAACGCCACAACAGACCGCCGTTCAAGTTCCCAGCAAATTCCATGTCCACCTGTTCCAGTCAATAGGTAGGCCTAATGCCTAAATGTACATTTACCGTGGCGTGCAAGCCGTGCATGTAAAAAATAGCAGATATACAAGCTCACAGCGCGTATATTTTTTATTAACAGCGGCAGTGCCGTGACTGAACATATACCTGACATCATCATTGAGTCGGAAGATGACGAGTTGCTACAGCCGCCTGAGGTGCTCACCTCCTCGGCAGCAAACGCCACAACAGGGCGCCCTTCAAATTCCCAGCAACTCCCACCTGCTCCAATCGATAAGTAAATGTAGGCTATATACGGTGCTTGTTCAAAACATAGGCCTACTTTAGCCTATTCTTATAGGGGTTTTTTGTAATACAAAAAAATAGTAAAAGAATAATACTAAATGTGTATTATTATTAACAGCGGCGCCTGCGGCGGTGCCGAGAAAGACCAGGTAGCAGCCCCACCGTGTGCAGCAGCTTCCGCGGGGACGGGCGAGGCTCCATCTGACCTGTCATCAATCGATGAACCAGTAGCCTCGGAAACCCAGGCTTCATTAGGCGCTCGGAAGAAAATGAAGCCTGGGCGTTCCCATTAGAATCACTGTTGGAGGAAGTGTAGATTTTCCCTAACCAATCAGAGTGCAGAGGGGCGTTGCACGGAATGTGTTGACGTCATGACGCAGCTGCGTTCGTTGAGCACGGGGGAGGAGGAGGAGGGGGGAGGAGAACACATGCTATTGGCTGGAGACTTGCGGACTAACTCGCCGCGCCAACCCATTTGCCCACACGAACTGCTCCCACTTAGACTAGTGTGATGAACCACCGAGATGGACAAGTTTTCCCTCAACTGTAATTTCTGGAAAAACACGCTCCTTCTCTGCAACTTGGTATAACGAGTTTAAATGGCTTGAATACAGCAAATCAAAAGATGCTATCTTTTGCAAATATTGTAGACATTTTCCTGGTATTCGTACTGAATATACATTCGTGAGAGGAGATGGATTCAAAAATTGGAAATGCACCAGAACCGCATGTACTAAACATGAAAATAGCAAGCCTCATGCTTTAGCACAAAAAATGCTGATCGCATATAAAGAAAGCCATGCCACAAATGGCCGTGGCACTGTGTTAAACCAGTTGCATGGAGTTTCTGCGAATGTTTCATTGATAGAGAAAAACCGTAAACATGTTAAAGTGGTATTGGATATTGTGATGCTGTGCGCAAAAAACTATATTCCTCTTAGGGGTCACAGAGAGACGGCAGATTCTTTAAATAGAGGAAACTTTTTGGAACTATTCGAGATGATTGCAAAGTATGATCCTGAAGTTCAAACCAGGCTTGATGAGATGAAACGTAATGCTACACTTATGAGCCCCTCAATTCAGAATGAGCTACTGGAATGTGCTGCCTCATTATTACTTCGACACATTAAGAAGGAAGTGCATGCGTCTAGCCATTATGCCATATTAGGAGATGAGTACAAGGACCAATCCAAACGTGAGTTGGTAGCTGTCTGTCTCCGTTACATTCATGAAGGGGTGATTAACTCATTTGCTGCGATGGCCGAGGAGCCCGAAAAAATCCCGCTGGCCGTCCCTGCCACGCCCGAGGAACCCGAGGATTTGCTTTTATATAATGTAATGTTTAATTACACTTTTCCCCAGCCCCTGATAAAAGTTTGAGCTTTCTATCATATAGGGAACCCAAAATATCACACATCAAAGTTAGTGTGTTTGAAAACAAGAGTGTAATAAATGTATAAATCTCAATAAAAGTGTCTAATTCTCCCCATAACCTACAGTGAAGGTACAGTGAAGGCATATCGCACATACGCTGCAGCCTCCAGCACACAGAATGCGTCTTTTTTTTCCAAGCGTCTTTTTTTTCCAAGCGTCTTTTTTTTTTTTTTTCAGGCGCTCACTCCAACATGCATGCCATTCACACACACCCCCATTCCAACACCAATGCCCTTGCCCTATGCAAGTGTCGCCAGTAGTCAATCTGAATTACAGCATGTCAGAAGCCCCCCAAGCGGAGGCTAGCCTAACAGTTCAGCTCGATGAGACCGTTCTTCATAAATCAAACAAAATCCCGTGACATTTTCACTTCAAAAGCCATAATAAAAGCCATAATAAAGACAGATATCAAGTGACTTATCTGCTTGAAAATAGACCATTCACAAAAACCTAAATAACTCCATTTCATTTGATTTTCAAGCTCGGAAAATCAAAAAACAAGGGTTTTGAAATGGCTATAACTATAGAATGGTACATCGTAAATACAAAATTATATTTTTGGGTGAAACTAGAGCTTGTCTTCTTTCATTTTCATTACTGTATGACATTGTCATGCAAAAACAGAATTTAGGAAAAATGTAAATATAAAAAAAAATATCCATTATACAAAATGGCAGAAAAGCCTTACAGTACAATGTTAAAATGGCAGCAAATGAGTTAAGGAGAGGGCAATTGGATTCGCTGAAACCGGTGATATGACTGCAGCTGGCATTTAAAAAAAAAAATCCTGGAAGTATTGGAACCACTAGGGCTCGATCCATCTCGTTGTGTGGGCTTTTTTTTTTTGATGGTGCATCAGTAATGTCGGGAAACAAGGGGGGGGGGGGGGGGGGGGGTCATGTTATTTAAACATTTCCACACGCTCTATATGTACACTGCAACTCCCATCGATTGAACCTAGTGTTATGCACTGTTGCCAAAGTGTCAGGAAATATCAGCATGTTTTTTGACACTGTCAATCAGCTGTACAGCTTCATGACTGGAGTAAATGTTTCATGGAATTGCAAAAAGAAATGCACCCCTACCGCAGGGCAAAAGAGCTAGAGAGAGCGTCAGATACGCGCTGGAGTTCAAAATTGGGAGCAATAAGCAAAATACTAGAACTACTTGACATGATACTAGAGCTTTTGGCTGCGTTTTTGGAAGAAAGTGGACAGACAAAACTGGAAGCAGATTCACTGCTACAGCAAATACAGACAAAGAAGTTTATATTTTTGCTTGTTGCATTTGGTAAATTATTTGATACCAGTGACTTTGCAACAAACGGATTACAGAATCCTAAAAAGTCTGTCTCAGAATGCATTGCTCTAATCGAATCTTTAAAAAAAAGATTTTCCGCGTACAGAGAGAATACGAATGGAGATTTTGACAAAGTGATCAAATTAACTGATGAGTAAGGGCGTGTTCACACCAGGGTTATTTGGTCCGCTTAAAAGGGACCATGGTCCTCTTTCTCCTTTGGTCCGCTGGTGTGAACGTGCAAAGGGACCAAGGTCCCTTTGTTTGGTCCGGACCATGGTCCTCTTGAAAAGGCAGGACTCGGTCCCCTTCCAAACGGACCATGGTCCGGTCCTCTGCCGGTGTGAACGGAGCCGGACTTTATAGAGGACCAAACTTATGTCTGATCAGCCTAAAGTACATTCTGCATTGTGTGTTGTTCATTGAAAAACAATATGGAAAAAATAATAAACGACTACTCGTGAAGCAATTGTAACTTCGGCTACAAGAGACTCATGAGTCTTTGTTAATTGCAGTTGTGAAGCTGGATTAATAATTAGTTCTAAAAGCATGAATTTCTTACGGGAATCATTATTGATATGACCCGTAGGTCGCATTTACTATCAAACCCTGCACAAAGTGTAAGTAACTCCGTCAGTCCGTCAGTCTGTCTGTCACACCTCACACGTCACACTCTTGCCCTGCTCATATCTCCGCAACCGTTGCCCCGATCCATGCCAAATTTTGCGCACACGTTCCTTACCTGCCAAACTACAACCTCCAAGGACCCCCAGGTCCCTGGGGGACCCCCAGATGTAAAAAATGACCAAATGTGCTAAACTGACCAAATGACCACCCCAACGGGGCTGCTCACAGGGAATTCCCGGGGACCACCCACTCCTGGTGCTCCAGAACGGATGCAAAAGTGGTGGCGCCCCCAGTGGAGGACCCCCTACACTGCAGCTCACATAAAATGCCGTAACTCCGGCTAGGAGCGACCGGGACAGCCGGGGCCAGTACCTATTCGTCCGCCTTGCCGGCGCGGAGACCCCACCCCTCATTTCTCACATGGCCCTCTTCTAGCGCCACCATGAGGCCGATTCTTGCAAAACACATTTTTGGACACTGCTCCTACAATTTTTGCCCTAAAATCACGCAAATCGGTACACAGTATGTCTACATTCATCCCATCAACATGAATCTCTCCCATATAGCGCCACCTCCAGGCCGATTTTTAAAAACACATTTTTGGACACTGCTCCTACAGATTTTGCCCTAAAATCATGAAAATCACTGCACAGTATGTCTACACTCATGTCATCAACATGGATCAGGAAGATTTTGGCAAAACACATTTTTGCCCTATTTGTGGAGATAAGTGACCTACGGTCGCTTATCTCCCGATTAGGGAGCCTTACTGGTATGTCTTCATGACCTGCAGTAGGCTACACGTTAAAATAATTGTATCATCTCCTCTCCCTGTGAGCAGGCGCTGCGGTGTCTTGTTAGCTACATGGAAACTGGTGACCCATCGTGTGCGGTGACTCCAGGGGTCGCTTTCCGAACACGGTGATCATTGTTTGTTTTGACACAAATACGGTCACAAATAAAAGTAAGGTCACCATCTTGTGTATAACACAGGAGGCGGCGCGGCGGGCACGCTGAGCGCACAACCTCCATCCAAACGACCACAACACAGAATAATATAACACAGAAAGAAATCAAACTTGTCTTTTCTTTCGAGGCATTAGGATTTTCGCTCTCTTTTCGCTCTCTCGCTGTTCCCTGTGCACGAGTCAAACTCTTCACGTTGTTGCTGGGACGGCAGTATGTCCATGTCATCGGGTGCGGTGCACAAAAATAACGGATTTAAAAGCTTACAACACTGTCCGAGTGTCCGATGCACGGCTGTTATGTTTCATGGCTAAATGAATCATGTGGTTAAAAAGAACAGATCTGCAAGCTAGCATCCCGTTACATTAATATGTTCTTTTTAAGCATGCGCCACCGCATATAAAGTTATGGCTCACACGCATATAGATTCAACATTTGGGATTATACATTATTTTATTGTTTTTATTTAGGTTATTTATTCATTTAGCTTCACATTTCCAACCTGATAAGGATAGGAAATATCATTATGGACCCGTTGCTTCACTTGCTTGTAAAGAAAGAAAGAGACAGACAGAGAGAGATTTGATGTGGAAACGGTGATGCTTATTATGTTCACGCGTTCTTGCGCTATTTATTGTTAAATGAATCAAGGAGAAGGCTTTATACAGGCTATGTTTTGAGAGAGAGAGAGAGAGAGAGAGAGAGAGAGAGAGAGAAAGTGAGAGAGATTCCTCCACCCATCCATCGCTAATTACTGCCTGAAATGCGTGAAAAGAGATATATAGGAAGCGGCTGTGATTAATAACACAAAATTCATTGGAATAGGCAGTGAAGTAATTTTCCATAGGAATAGCCTATTCTGTCAATAGATCAACAGCCGCCTGTATGACCACGTGTCAGTTGTTTACATATTTGGTTCTTTTAACAAAAGTGTGAACGCTAACCGGACCAAATTCAAAATGCAACAATGTAAACATTTGGTCCCTGATCCGGACCTTCTAGGCGGACTTTGGGTGAGAACGCCCCCTTAATGCGCACAAATGACATCAGTGATTGGGATGTCAAACTATCCCGGGTGAGAAAAATTCCAGCCAAACTCGCTGACTCGGTGGTGACCACTACATTGGGGAAAACCTCAAATATAAAGAGCAACTTAGATCTAAGACAAATGTGGAACGCTCTTCTGGATAGACAGCTGACAGAGCTCAACTGTAGGTTTAAGGAAGACTCATATGGAATAATGCGAGCCGCGTCCTCCTTAATGCCCGGATCCGAAACATTTGGTGAATTTGAGTCACTGGTGGGGCCGAGTAAGTTATTTGGCATATCTGAGAGAATTGGAACACTCCTTTTTCATGGAAAAGATTGAACGCGAAATCAATGCCTGACACGAGTTTAAATGTTTAATAGATGTACTTGACATCTGTTGCGCTGACACTTACCTCCGTTTCCACGCACTGTTAAGGGTTATTATAACACTGCCAATGACATCATGTACAGTGGAGAGACTTGTCTCAACAACTAATCGGATAAAAACAAGACTGCGAGCCTCAATGACTACACCTCGCCTTAACAACTGCAGCCTACTTTCTTTTGAACGCGAACTCTCAGACAAATTGGATTATGATGAGATAATTTCTATCGTCAACAGCAAGCCCCGACGCTTACGCCTCGTCATGTAGGTAGGCTGTCTGTCTAGGCCTATAGGATTACGTTTTATTTTTGTTTAAAGTTTGTTTATATAGCCTATTTGGGAATGAGTTTGTTGGAATTGGGGGGGGGGATACTGTATGTGCAATAGCGATTTAATTCACCAAATCAGATTATTGGAATGTCCATAAAAATGCACTTTTTATTTACTTTGAAATTCAAAGTAGGCTATTCATATTTTTGTTTGATCGATACAGATACTTCACTGTTACATTTCAGCAGGTCAAATGCCACTATTTTGGACACATTTTTGGCTATAATATGCCATAGTAATGGTTACTTAAACGTTACACCATTGCATGTTTTATTGAACTTGATGCGGTGCATGCAGCCAGCCTTTATTTTTGGTTTGGTTAATCCAGGTGACTGTCTGTTACATTTCAAGATGTATAGGTCTGTCTGTAATGTTTGGCTATTTGTAGGCCGTGGTTACACTGTTCATTTGCACAGCATACGATGGTATGTTAGGCTGTCAGCCTATATTGTTTTTGTTCGCTTGGTTCATATACTGTATAGTGTTATACATTTCATAACAATGTATAGGCCTAAAGTTTGGCTAATTATAGGCCACACCACAGCAATTTGCATTTGGTGCGTTAACTTGTAGGCTATCACAGCCTAATAAAAACAGTATTTCTGCGATAAAGCCGTTGTCATTGATTGCTCTTTAGATTCAGAAAGAATTTATGAAGTGTCTTATGTAGCTTTTATTATTAACTGCCACGCATTATGTAGGAAGAAAGACACCGGAGTTGGATTCATTCATGTTTTCCGACATTTGATTCTCAAGGGAAGCTCTGAGCTTTGATTGGCTTTATAAAGCTTTGATGGATATAACTATCATCTACAGTTACTTATTATTATAGAGAGAATTATGTAACCCTAATCAAGTCTGTATTTTCTGTGCAATGAATGGAACTGATCAAATGGCATGCCACGCATTGCAAATAATTTCTTTGAATAGAATCAAGCAGAATTAACGCAAGGAACTGACACTATTCATTCTGTTAGGTATTAACTGAATGAGTGATTGGTTTAATTTTATTTGTAATGAAAAGGAATTGAAGGCAAAAACAAGCATTAATTGATTATTTAATCATGCAAAGAAACCCGACCCAAATCGCACCAGAAGGCCCGATCCGACCCGAAAAACTTGGATTTTTTTTTTCTGTATTCGTTTCTTTGATGCGATTTTATTATATATCTCAGGAGAGGGTGAAGGTTTCCAAGAGTTCTAATTTTAAGCTGATCTTTGAGGTAGCTCCTCACTTGCAAATATCGATGAAATTGATTTCTAGCAATTCCATATTGATCTACTAAGTATTCAAAAGAGACCACCTCGTCTTCCTTGTACATTTGATAGAATCTTGTGAGACCTTTCCCTTCCCATATCTTAAAGACTTGATCCATAGTGTTTGGAGTGAAATCTGAGTCCCGTGACATTTCTCTCATAAGAGTCATTTCTTGTTCTTTGATTTTACTTATTTTAGATATTGTTTTCCAAATTGTGAAAGTGTTGTGTATGGAGTGGTTGAGTGTTTTAATCTGTGCTTTATTAAAAGTTGTGAAAATCAGAGTACTGAGTGACTCAACCAGTTTAGACTCCATAAGCTTCCATTTAGGATTCATTTTATTGTTCGTCCAGATCAGGATAGATTTAATCTGTGCTGCATAATAGTAATAAATTAGATTAGGTAATGCCAACCCACCTCTGTCTTTGTTTTGTTGCAATGTTTTAAGTTTAACTCTTGGCTTCTTTGCGTCCCATATAAACCTTCTCAACAGTCCCTCCCAGACGTGAAAACATGAAGGTGGTATATACAATGGCAGGTTTTGAAACAAAAATAAGAATCGTGGAACATTCATTTTGATAATCTCAATTCTTTCCAAAAGGGATGAGGGTATTATTCTCCATCTACTGAAGTCTTGTTTTATGGCATTTTCCAGGGGCCCATAGTTAGTGATATAGTTCATCTAAATTATTAGGTATGGTTACTCCCAGATATCTGACTTTTTTTCTGGTCCCATTTGATATTAAACTGTTTTTTAAAATCATTTTCCAAGTGACCACCCACTAACATAGCTTCTGTTTTATTTAAATTTAACTTATAGCCTGACATCACAACATATTTTGTTATTTCATTTAGTAGACCAGGTAAGGACTTATAAATATCTGTTAGATACACTATGATATCATCTGCATACATTGCCAATTTATGCTCTTCTCCCTTTATGATAACTCCCTTTATTTTATTGTTTTCCCTGATGTGTTCTGCTAAAGGCTCAATGCACAAATTGAAAATTTGAGGTGATATTGGATCTCCTTGTTTTATTCCTCTTTTCAAGTTTGGAGAGCATCCAAGACTACTCTTGCCTTTGGTTCTTTGTACATTCCTTCCATTAACGTAATAAATGTTTTATGAAACCCAAACTTCTCGCATACTCCGAATAGGAAAGACCAAGAGACTTGGTCAAAAGCCTTTTCGGCGTCTAAAGTTAATGTCAACATCTGTTGTTTCGTTACCACTGTTTCATCTATAATGTTAAGAGTGCGCCTCACATTATCACTTAAAGAACGGTCCTTAACAAAACCTGTTTGATCTAAATTAATTATATCTGGGAGTATCTCTGAGAGTCTTTTGGCTATAATTGAAGTGAAAATCTTTTGATCTACGTTTAAAAGCGATATCGGTCTATACGATGAACAATTTGTCGGGTCTTTTCCTTCTTTTGGTATAACAGTAATAATTGCTGAGTTCCAGTTTTCTGGCCACTTTCCTGTTTGTAATATGGCGTTGAAAACTCTACATAGAATGGGTAGCACCAAGGGTCTAAAACACTTATAGAATTCATTAGTGAACCCATCACTTCCAGGGCTTTTCCCAGTTTTGCTTGTCTGTATAACCTTTGTAATTTCTGCCTCTGTTATTGGCTTAACTAAATCTTTATTTTGTTTATCAGTTACTATAGGAAGGTTTAAAGGTATTAGATACTCTTTAATTGTTTGCTTACTTACATCTAATAATTCTGGGGTATAGAGATTTTGATAATAGTCTCTAAAACATGCTGCTACATTTGATTTCCCTCTCTTAAGTACATCATTTTCGTCTTTAATTATTGCTATTGCCGTTTTTTCTTTCTGTTTCTTTAATTTGGTTGCTAGGATTTTCAGCGCTTTTGGACTATTATCCTAGTAGGTTTGCCTACACATCATGAGATCTTTTTCGATTTCTTGTATTTCAATTGTGTCTAAGGCTTTTTTTGCTACTTTCAGTTGTTCCTGTGTTTCTTTATTCAAATTTCTTTCATGCTGTTCCTGTAATCTTTTTATTTTATTTTTCAGCGTTTCTTTTTCTTTTTCTCTTTTCTTCTTTTTTTGGGACAAATATGCTATTATTTCCCCTCTTATTGTTGCTTTAGCAGCTTCCCATAAAATAATAGATGTTACTTCCTCATTGTCATTTATCTCAAAATAAGACTTCACACTTCGTTCTATTTTTGCCTTAAAACATTGATCATCCAGCAGGGAATTATTTAACCTCCATAGGGGAATATTATTATATTATTATCCACACACACTGCATCTCCCTACCGGCCCGGGGTTATAGTTCACCCAAAGCATGAAAACTACAGAATATAGTTGTATAAACATATAACATGGTTGCTTAAGCAAGTACAGAAGCAAGTGAGGGCACTGCAGGGCAGCCACAGCTCACAACAGACCACCCAACATGTGTTTGATTAGAAGTATAGCAAACTAGAGACACAGCAGATATCATTTTGAGATGTCCATTTTACCTTTCCTTATTATTGTGGCAGCTAAAATGGATGTGGCATTTCAGATGCTGTTCTTGTTTTGTTGCTTTAACGTGCACACATGGATTTCTGTGTATCTGTTGTCATGACAACCTAGCTGCTGCAAATTTTAATTTCAAGGACCCCCAGTTTGACCCCCCATTTAATGGTATTTCTATCTCTGGGACGCCAATCTATTATTATAAAATCATTGTTAATTTAAAAGTGTACAAATGTGACCAAATCTATCTGAGGACCCCATGGAACGCCCTTAACTCTCTTACTGCCACAGAATTTAACAAAAAGCTCCATCCACTGAGAATTGTCGCTCATCTTTGAAGGCCTACTGGAGAAAAATGGCTTTGACTATAAAGACAACAATTATATGGCAACGAAGAATAGAATGTCTACTTTGCAACAGAAAAAGATTTTGTGTTTTTATCATGTTCTATTCATTAGCTAGAAGCTGCTGAATATGGCCTAAAAAACAGCTCTTTGAGAACATAAAGCTGAGAAAAATGCATTTTTGTGAAGGAAACATTTTCAGGCAGAAATCTCTCTTTATCCTTTACTGTTGGCAGTAAAATCACACAGTAACATCACACCTGTGCTCAGTGGTTGTTTACAAACAAATTAAAACAAATAAAAACAAGTGCTTTTTACACACTTTTAGTGTGTAAGAGAAGTAAGAGCAGTAGTAAGGAGCAGTGCAGCAGAACATTGACACAGTGACATGAGATTCAGCCTGAATCCTGCTTCTGCTTTCAGGGTTCTCTTTATTTCACACTTTTTAGGTTGAAGTACAGTACAAATGATTGATGAAAATGAAAATAAAATATAAAACAACATTTTAGACACTAGAACTCAATTAGCCGATCGCTATGCCCCTCCTAAAGCCGTGCTTGCCCAATGCCACGTTTAGCGACAGGTTACTAAGGCGGGTGCCTTGGCAAGCTGCCATGGCGGCGTGCAGCAATAGCACCCAGCTGCAGACTAACCTGCCACAAACGTCCAGGAAGAAAACAATAGCCTATACTAAAGTCAGATTAACATACAGTACACAAGTGTTACCAGTTATATTTTCTCATGAAGTGCTCCTAAATTATTCCCGTGGGTTGGTTTGTGTAGGTCAGTGCAATCCATTCTGTTTTTGTTTCAGTGTTTGTGACACGGAAGCGAGTGGGTGGGACGTTCGCGAACGAATCGAGTCTTTTGAACGGCTCTTTGAAATGAACGATATGATTCGGTTCACAGTAGGGAGCCGTTCCTTTCTATGAACAGTGGTGGGAAAAGTACTACATTTCTTTACTTAGGTAAACATATCAATACTGCAATCAAGTTTGGAATGTTATTAATGTAGGCTACTAGAGTAAAAGTAAAATAGTATTGGTATCAAAATGTAGGCTACTTAAAGTACCAATATTAGAACGTACTCATTATGCAGAATGTCCTGTTTCACAGGTTTTCTAATGAGTAAAATGTAGAAAAATCATTTGCAAATAGCTGATCTACAAGCTCACAATGCATCGCAACGTGACACATTGTGAGCTTGTAGATCACCTATTTTCAAATGCCAGAAATGTATCCAATGGCCAAAATGTACAGGCCTATTTGGGTGGAAGTGATTTACAATCATAATCAAAATCTACAAAGTAACCAGTAACTAAAATGAGCCAGTCTTTTGAACGGCTCTTTGAAAGGAACGGATCTCAGAGATCCGGTTCACTTCAAAGAACCATAAATCCCATCTCTATCTAGCAGCCAGACTAGCGGTACACCGATGCGCGCCGCCATGGCAGCTTGCCAAGTCTGCTGCGTTAGTAACCTGTTGCTAACTTGGCATTGGACGAGGACGGCTTTAGGAGGGGCATAGCGATCGGCTAATTGTAATACTGCAAATGGAAAAAGGTTGTGGCCTACCTGCACTTACACAGGCCTCAACCACTACATGTCTACAGAGTGTATATGTGTAGGTGCGTGCATGCGGGTGTGCGTGTGCGTGTGTGCGTGTGCGTGTGTGTGTGTGTGTGTGTGTGTGTGTGTGTGTCAGGGGTGGAAAAAACACATTGTATGGCAATTTAGCTGCGACCGTCAGATTTTAGCACACACACTCCTTGCCTGCCAAACCACAACCTCCACCCATCAATTCTCACATGGCCCTCTTCTAGCGCCACCATGAGGCCTATTCTTGCAAAACACATTTTTGGACACTGCTCCTACATAATTTGCCCTAAAATCACGCAAATCGCTACACAGTATGTCTACACTCATGTCATCAACATGGATCTGTCCCATATAGTGCCACCGTCAGGCCGATTATTTCAAACACATTTTTGGACACTGCTCCTATAGATTTTGCCCTAAAATCACGCAAATCGGTACACAGTATGTCTACACTCATCTCATCAACATGGATCTGTCCCATATAGCGCCACCGTCAGGCCGATTTTTTCAAACACATTTTTGGACACTGCTCCTACTTATTTTGGCCTAAATTCACGCTGTGACCTGACGGTCGCTTATCTCCCGATTAGGGAGTCTTACTGGTACCTACTCTGCAGTCATACCAGGTAAGATCAGCTCTGTGTGATAAACTGTGAAACAGTCACGGTGTAAGGGCATCCTACAGATCGCGCAAAAGTAGCGTGTCTCGCTCCGCACTTTGTTGAGGGAAACAGATTCTCCACAGTAGGGTTTCATATTGAAACAGTAACCTGTACCTGAATCGCAGAGAATATAAGATTTTATCCCATATTTCACTGGTTTCTGTGGATTGTAGACCTTGAAATTTAGGCGCCCTTTGAATAAAAGTGTACCTTCATCAATGGAAATATCTTGGTTTGGTTTGTACAGTTTACGGAATTTGGAGACAAGATAATCTAGAACTGGGCGTATTTTGAACATCCTGTCACCACTCTTTGCATCTGGACCTGTGTTATCTGCGAAATGAAGATACCTCCAAATCAATTGAAAACAGTTTCTGGCCATGGTTTTATTGAAATAAGGGGTCTCAATCATATCGTCTGTTGACCAGTACATTTCTATTTCTGGTTTATGTACTATGCCAGTGAGAAAGTGGAGCCCGAGATAGGCTTGCAGCTCTGTGACATGGGTCGGTACCCATGCATTTGCCCTACCATGTGGTGTACGCTCACTCCCTTGTATGCACTGTTCAGCATACAAATTAGTCTGCTCAACGATCAGCTCCATTAGCTCACGTGTGAGGAACAGTTCCAGGTAGTCCACTGGATCTTGGGACTCGAGAGCAGCTGCGGCACCAGCAGGTCCAGGGACTGCAGTGAATTCAATGTCTCTGGGGCTCCATTCTGTTTCACTCCAGCCAGGCTCCTCCGGAAGGGCTCCACCGGGTCTGCTGAACTCTGCACCCCTACCCCTACCACGTACACGAGCCCATGGTCGATCTGTAAATTATACAAATACATAATTACTACGAGTAAGCAGTGTTGTTTTTGACAGCAAATTTTGATTTTGTTTCAGTCGTAGTCTTTTGAATAAAATGTCTTTTAGTTTTAGTCTAGTTTTAGTTGACTGATCATCATAAGATTTTAGGTAACTAAATCTACAGTTGATTTAGTCGACTAAAATCTATTTTGGCAGGCCTTGATGGCATCGTAATGACTGATTTTACACTTGGTTGTGTGCTGAAAATAGCCGATCTACAAGCTCACAACGCGTCGCAGCGCGACGCGTTGTGAGCTTGTAGATCGGCTATTTTCAGCAAGCAACACTGGAGCAAACAGATGGTTCCGCTAGATGGGACAGATGCATTTTGATGACATGACTGTAGAGATACTGTGTACCGGTTTGTGTGATTTTAGGGCAAAATCTGTAGGAGCAGTGTCCAAAAATGTGTCTTGCAAGAATCGGTCTCATGGTGGCGCTAGAAGTGGGACATGTGAGAAATGAGGGGTGGGGGTTGTGCTTTGGCAGCAAAGGAGTGTGTGTACAAAGTTTGGCAAGGATCGGGGCAACGGTGGCGGAGATATGAGTAGGGGGAAAGTGTGACGTATGTGACGAGTGACGTGACGGAGGGACTGACGGACTGACAGCCATGGAGGTTTGGATAGTATAAGTGTAAGTAACTGCGACCTAGCGGTCGCAATAAAATACATGAAAAATAGTACACCTCCAAGCTCACAACGCGTCACAGCAGAATGCGTGGAGGTTGGGGGCCTACTATTTTCATCAAAAGGCTGTTTTAGACATTTCAGCCCCTGCCTCTCTAACATTCTATACAGTATATAGTAATTATGTAAAAACAGAATTCATGGTCTGGAGAGGGCACTTTTTACAGATGGATAAAGGGCATGGGCTTAAGCCCCCTTTGATGTCTATGTGAGCATGTGCCTGGTGCCAAGTCTTTTTTGTACTTTACCTATCCTTGTCCTTGGACGACCACGATGTGGCAATGAAGAAGTAGGCTGTGCCCCACTCGACTCTTCTGAAATCACAGTAGTAAAATATAAACTAGTAAACATGATGTGCACAAAATGAAATCAATTATTTACACACCCAGCATGTCTCAGACAGGTCCATGACATTATGATGTAAATGATAAAAGCATTGAACAAACAGATAGCTGTATCTACTCTAAAAGGTCATGGCCTACCTGTCCTCAACCACTACATGTCCACAGAGTGTGTGTGTGTGTGTGTGTGTGTGTGTGTGTGTGTGTGTGTGTGTGTGTGTGTGTGTGTGTGTGTGTGTGTGTGTGTGTGTGTGTGTGTGTGTGTGCGTGCGTGTTGCACGCATGCATGCGTGTCAGGGGTGGAAAAAACACATTGTAAGGATATTTAGTACTGCAAATGGAAAGGTCATGGCCTACCTGACCTTACACAGGCCTCAACCACTACATGTCTACAGAGTGTATATGTGTGTGTGTGTGTGTGCGTGCGTGCGTGTGTGTTTCAGGGGTGGAAAAAACACATTGTAAGGCCATTTAGTACCTACTCTGCAGTCATACCAGGTAAGATCAGCTCTGTGTGATAAACTGGGAAACAGTCACGGTCTAAGGGCATCCTACAGACCGGGCAATAGTAGCGTGTCTCGCTCCACACTTTGTTGAGCTGACAAAGCCTACATACTGTAAAGGGCATGGGCTCAAGCCCCCTTTGATGTCTATGTGAGCATGTGCCTGGTGCTAAGTCTGATTTACAGAAAAAAGTTTTTGTACTTTACCTATCCTTGTCCTTGGACGACCACGATGTGGCAATGAAGAAGTAGGCTGTGCCGCACTCGACTCTTCTGAAATCACAGTAGTAAAATATAAACTAGTAAACATGATGTGCACAAAATGAAATCAATTATTTACACACCCAGCATGTCTCAGACAGGTCCATGACATTATGATGTAAATGATAAAAGCATTGAACAAACAGATAGCTGTATCTACTCTAAAATGCTATAGAATTATACAAAATGCATCAGTTTTTTTTCTCCTTACCTCTATTACCTCCAAACCGTGTAGACCTAAGAACACAAGGAGTCCCCGGCACCTCTCCATCCGATTCATCATCTAAAATCATAGCCAGGAAAATATCAAATAGTTTATATGTAAACAAATCAATTTACAATTTTGACATTAGCAAATATGAGTGACTTACAATAGGTTCATATGGAATACATAAAATGCAGATATAGTAAATAGTTACCATGCATTTACTGTCACAGTGAAATGCCCTTTATACCCTGTATGTATATAAAATGTCACAATGCAACATAGCTCTGTTTACACAAAGCTGTACTTCCTCCAACTGTTATATAGGCTATCTTCCCCATTTTCAACTGTTTTTATTTATAACACTTGCTTTATTTATAAAGCTCCTTTGAATTGAATTGAATTGAAAGGCTAGGCCTTTCAATTCAATTCAATTCAAAGGAGCTTTATTGGCATGAGAAAATATAGTTTACATTGTCAAAGCAAGTGTTATAAATAAAAACAGTTGAAAATGGGGAAGATAGCCTATATAACAGTTGGAGGAAGTACAGCTTTGTGTAAACAGAGCTATGTTGCATTGTGACATTTTATATATACATACAGGGTATAATAAAGGGCATTTCACTGTGACAGTAAATGCATGGTAACTATTCACTATATCTGCATTTTATGTATTCCATATGAACTTATTGTAGGTCACTCATATTTGCTAAATCTCTGCAGAGATGTAGGCCTACTGATGATGATGACGACATAGCGAGGTGGTTGCGAGTGTGCACCGTACGATCACGCGCGTGCAACGCACACATAGAGTGTAGAAAGAACGCACACTCTACATGCACGCATATGCACCGCACGTAAAAAGAAATCTCTCTCTCTCTCTCTCTCACGCATCGTACGCACGCACACACAAACTAAGCCACTAAATCCTAAAATCCCATCAAATAATTATAGTAGCTGGCTAAATGCGAACATGTGCAGTGCACAGTACACGACATGCGGTACGTGCACGCAGTGGCGTCAGTTCAGAACAAGCTAAGGTATGGCAACATGACTGGTGTCACCAGGCATGTTGCCATACCTTAGCAACAGGCACGATGAAAAGTACATTTTTATTATTTCCCCCTGTAGCCAAGGTATGGCAGCTGCATACCCCTGCCATACCCAATTGACGCCCCTGCGTGCACGGGCGTAATAGGAAATCTAGATGCGTCCTGTGTAGCGACAAAAACAAATGCATGCATGCTGATCCGGTCCGGATACGGAAACGTTTCTTGCATATATGTGTGCGTGTAAATAGCCGGATGCAGTAGGCGGGCTCTAGACCGGATCCCACTGGTTTATTCGCAATAGAGATCACTCAGACCTTTAGGCTTGTCAATCAAACCAGGGTTCCTCACGGATGCAGTGGAAAGCCTGTTGCGAAGTTATCACAGACACTAAACACAAATGCACTGGATCTAAGTCTTACCACTTTGGACAGTAGAACCATGGCCACTGTTCTCCGAGGGGTCTCTCGCGGGAAGCCATTCTCCGTCGACCATATCGTCCAGTGAATCTGTCGATGTATGCTCGGATTCGGACGTTAGGCTGCTGAATGGGCTCTCTTCAACTTGGTCGCGGTGGCGGCGGTGATCTCTCCCGCTTCGGCGGAGCACTGTGCCGGGCGGTGTGCCCCCTGTGCCGGGCGGGGATAAATCCAGCATGGGGCTTTCACTCTCACTAACGGCGGGCGCGTCAGGAACGGCGCTGGCCTCCTCGTCCGAGTCCAGCTCCGAGTCAGTTTCGGGATCGGTTTCCACAACATCTGGAGGCTCTTCATCCATTTGTGGATCGGGTTCTTCGCGACCACTGGCATCATCTTCATCACGAGCAACGGCGCCAGGAAATTGTATCTTTTTATCTTCAATAGCAACGGCTACAGGGATCTTTTTCACGTCAATACCAACAGCAGGGATATTTTTGTTTTCATCAAGACCAACGGCACCAGGCAATGGAATATTTTTCTCTTTCTTCACGGCTACAGGGATCTTTTTCTCTTCTTCTTCATCATCATCATCACCATCACGACGACCACCACCATCATCATTCGTGTGAGCTAGTCCTGGGTCACCACCAAGGCGGGTAGGTTGTAATCCGAATTCGAACAAAGTTTTTTGTCGAAACTTTCCTTCCACAGATCTGCTGCTGCTCGATCTGCGACCACGGCCCCGGGCCGTGGGCTGTTGGGGGATGGGTCGCTTGCGTTTCGGTGGCATTTTACAAACAAGCCGAGGCTGAGCAGGCCAGCAGGGCCTACTAGTACTGCTAAATACTAATTACTACCTACTACAATTACAATACTACTAATACTTCTGATTTCCGACAAAATGATTGCTTTTACCAACGTTTCTCTCTCTCTCTCAGTCCGATGCATAAAACAATATAGTCCCTCAAGGCTAGCAGCTAGGCAGGCGCAGAGTCGCTCTGGGCAGGCGGAGCCAGGACAGTGTTTACTTTTTTTTTTATGACGCGGTTTCCGGCTGTCCTCAAAAGACCCCGACGACCAATTAAAGATTCACAAGTTGCGCAAGGACCTGTTTTATCATAATCCATAAAAAACATCAAACGAACGAACGGCCGTATTGGCGCAGAGGTCTCTGGAGGATTGGGGCGAACAGGAACGTTCAAAGCAGTATAAGAGTTAAGGACCCGGATCCAACTTTTAGAACCAACCGACTAGTAAAAATCACAAGTCATGAAAGCCCTATTGTTTACACAGCTTTGCTAATATTTGATACCTGTTAACCCTGTTAAGACCTGCATGAGGCCGATTCTACACAATATGGACCCCAAAAAGTATGCATTTGGCCATAGACCCCATCTCAAAATATAATGTTACAGGGGCCGGGGCCCCTGTAACATTTGAGAAACATGTTTGCTTTAAAGCAGATCCACAAGGTCAAGCACTTGTCGGAGATTCTTTCCCGGATTGGTTCATTTACATCTTTTAACACAGGTTGTGGGTGATATTTAAGGAGAATGTTCTGTCCAATAGAAAGCTGACTAGGCAACTAGGAAGGCACCCCAGATTACGTCCGTCCGTCCGTCCGTCCGTCCCCCCCCCCCCCCCCCCCCCCTTGCCTCAGGGGAGCATTGGCTCCCAAGCCCCCAATCTAGTGGATCTAGTAGCCCCTGAGTTTAAAGGGATATTACACTTTCAAAACTTTTTTTTCGTCTAATCAGGCTTGTATGAACACCCTGAACAGTTTTTAATTTGCTTCATTCAGTATTTAGATATTTGATGTAAATGTTACCACCTCCAACACGCCCAGGCCCTCTCCACATACACACCCATTGTAACTTCAAACTCCATTTTAACCATGATAGATTCATTAAAAACACCCATTATTTTTTCTGGTGACTCATAATACCCTCCTAATACGTGAGCAGACCGTGTTTTTTCAATAACCTTTTTCTTTTATTTTTAATAATTCTTTGGGAAAATGGAAAACATTAAAAACAATAATATTTTATTGAAAATAAATGAAAAAAGTTATTGAAAAAACACGGTCTGTTCACGTATTAGGAGGGTATATTATGAGTCACCAGAAAAAATAATGGGTGTTTTTAATGAATCTATCATGGTTAAAATGGAGTTTGAAGTTACAATGGGTGTGTATGTGGAGAGGGCCTGGGCGTGTTGGAGGTGGTAACATTTACATCAAATATCTAAATACTGAATGAAGCAAATTAAAAACTGTTCAGGGTGTTCATACAAGCCTGATTAGACGAAAAAAAAGTTTTGAAAGTGTAATATCCCTTTAAGTGCAGATTTCAGCTTGGGAAAAGGGGTGAAAAAATGTACCCTCCGTTTCTGGGTCCATGGAATCGGTTATTGGTTCTTATAGTCACTGTTGCGTTATCGTGGTATTCCTATTCTTGTTATTATGTTGCAAACTGTGTGTGAGCGGCCAAATTATAGTACAGCTATGACAGCTGAGGAAAGCTTGCCCTGGTAAGCTGGGCAAGCTGCCAGTTTAGCAACATTTGCTAAGCTAGCATTGGACTTGGGTGAAAAATGGTGCGATAAAAATTTAGAGACACACTTTATAAATACATTTGCCTTGCCTTGCATTGCCTTGAATGGTTTTCTCTGCTTCTCTGGTTTTCTGTACAGTATGTCTATGTAATTATGATATCTTATTATTGTATATCATTAACTCATGTCATCCTTTTCATATTGTAGGCTATCTCATCTCACAAAGAAAACAGGAGATGCAGTTTTATTATTATAAGTTTTATTGAAGTAATTTGATTAACTTCCACTGAAACAATTAATTGTCATCTATTCATAAAGGTTTATGTTTTTTTCTACCACTTTTTCGAGTCACGTGTTCAAATACTGGATTCTGATTGGCTAAATTCCGGAGGTTATGACAGAACAACTGCCGCAAAGTTGTGTGAGGACTTGTCCGAGATCAATGCGCCTCAGTGTACATCCGGGGACTTCAGGAGGTAGTCGGAACACCTTTCCCCCAACCAACAAATGACCGTGGCAACGGTCCTATGTTTACTAACGTGCATGCTATAGTCGCCGATTTATTTGGATCCAATGCAATCCGCCAACTTTAAAGCCCCTTTTCTCTGAACCTATGCCTTTCTGGAAGCGAACAGCCTCTATTTACGGCCGGAACGGTACTTCTAACTGACGTTAGCTTAGCTGTAAGCTAGACGCATGGATTAGTATGGAGTTGGCGCCATCTGTTGGTGAGTAGAAGATGTTGTTGGTGGAACTATCTGCTGTCTCGCGGAAGTTTTATAGGCAATAATGATTGTAACTTAAGATCCTTGCAAGTTACAACTATGTGTTTTCTTTCATGTATAAGGGAAAAAGTGGTAGAAAAGCTATTTACCACTCGGGGTCGGACATTATGCTCTGATAATGTCCTGTGTGAGGGTGATCGGACTCGGCTTCGCCTCGTCCGATCACCCCCTCACACAGGACATTATCAGAGCATAATGTCCTCTCACTCGGGGTAAATTGCTTACATAACTATAAACCCAGTCAAACAACACAAACTTTGATTTTAATATCAGCATAAAAACAAATCAACTTTATCCTACAAAAGGTTCCCAGTTCAGCAGACCCCTATTTGCAATCATCAAATAATTGTATTTAATATATAACATTTATTATAGTGCACCATTTACCACATTAATATGGTAAATGGTGCACTATATGCTGTGAATACAAAATGATTAAATTAACACATTATTCACTACATGACTATCTCTGTTTGAATCATTAGATGTTTCTTTTAGTTGCATTCATTTCCTTTGATGAGGAAGAAGGTTCCCATGGCAACCCCCAGCAGACCCAGGGTCAGCCCCACCCCACAGAACACATCTGGACCCACACTGGGCTGGTCCTGTTCCACATCTGGAGAGAAACACGCACGCACGCACGCACGCACGCACGCACGCACGCACGCACGCACGCACGCACACACGCACACACACACACACACACACACACACACACACACTATTATATTTACATCACTTGTGGGGACATTACATAGACTTCCATTCATTTTTATGCAAGTCCTGTGTCCTTAACCTAACCTCTATCCCTAAACCTAACCCCTACCCCTAACCCTAACCCTAACCCTAACCCTAAACCTAACCCTAACCCTAACCCTAACCCTAAACCTAACCCTAACCGTTGTGGGGACCTACTATTTTGTCCCCACACTGTCAGAGGTCCCCTGCAGGTGACTGTGTGAACATGCGTTTAGTCCCCATAAGTATAGCTAGACAAACTCACGCATGATATAAATAGATTTACACAGACAAACACACAATGTGCACGTGTTCAATGTGCTGTTTGCCACCCTGGCTAGACATTTGTCCTTGTGTCTGAGTCAACCAATCAAGCAGATAACAGATCACTGGAATAAGGCTTTGAAGGTCATACAAATATTAACACATCTGCCGCCCAGCCCGTTTATAAACGTTCTATTTTGCCCAGCTATTTACCGCCTTACACGTACATCTACGTTCTATAGTCTTTTCATTGTTTTACAATTGATGGTGCTCTCGTGCTGCCTGTGACTTAATACAGTAGGGCAACATCAAAGGGAACCAGGTCATTCACGTGAATGAAGAAAAAAGGTCAAAAAACTGCATTGAAATACATGTTATCAGGCAATCCAAATACAACAGAGAGAGAGGGAGAAAAGTCTGCAGCTTTTTGAAACGCGACAAGCCAGGCTAGCCAGCTAGCCAGCTGAGGAGAAAAAAGAAGAAAAAAAAAGATCGGTTGGGAGGCTCGGTTGAGATTTGAATATAGGATATTTATAGTTAGAGTTAGAGTTTAGATAGTTGATTGATAGCCTAGAGATGACAGTAGAATTTGTTTAGATTTGAGTGTATTTACGTGAAGACACTCTGTATTTATAGTGGGAGAGGAGGAGTGAATGTGTAGAAAACTCAACCAGACGCGCACACACACAGGGGTGTCACAAGGGGGGAGTGCGAGTGGAAACCCTACACTAGGGCCCAAGGTGGAGGGGACATAATTATTTTATACTTTAGCTATTGAAAAATAGCAGATCTACAAGCTCACAGCGCGGCACTCTGCGAGCTTGTACATCTGCTATTTTTTAAATCCCCCCTATGAAGAACAATCATGGGGGTCCCGCAGTGAATCCTTGTAGCCAGGGCCCAGATTTTGGTGCGACACCCCTGCACACACGACACGATACGACGCGATGAAAACCCTACCTTATACACTGTAACCTCCTCCCAAAGTGCAGTCATCTGCTGTAGTGGCTCGTAAAGCTATAATCCATGTGGCTAAGTTTACAGTTAGTAAACTCAATGATCCAACGCGAAACACCGGTGTTGTCCCTGTGTTGTGTAATGGTCATCTAGCCTCTGTCTGGACAAGAAAGAATGCACCCCGCTGAAGATCTCTCAAAAAGGGGTAAATAAAAAAGTTGCGCGTGCGTTGATCCAGCAAATGTTCCTCTGCATCGAAAGTTACACATCTGATCTGTGTGTGTGTGTGTGTGTCTGTCATTAGTTTCATTTTCGCTGAAATGTCTCAGTGTTTCATTAGCTGAGAAATCACGTGACATAACACAGGCAGGGGCGTCAATTGGGTATGGCAGGGGTATGCAGCTGCCATACCTTGGCTAAGGGGAAATCATAAAAATGTACTTTTCATCGTGCCTGCACGAGGGCACGCGTGCAAGACACCAGTCATGTTGCCATACCTTAGCTTGTTCTGAACTGACGCCACTGAACACAGGTGTTCCACAGGGGCGCGTGCGTGCTCGCGCATGTGGATGTGCGCGCGCATGTGGGGTGTGTGTGTGTGTGTGCGTGTGTTTGTGTGTGTGCCTGAAATGTCATAGGAGGAGCTCAGGGTGGTCCTTGTGCTTTGCGACGTTCGCGCGTGCGCGTGCATGCGCATGCATGTGTGTGAGTGTGTGCGTGTGTGTTGAGACTGAGTACACAGTGCCACAGTGCCAATTATTGGCTTGAAACAACAAAATCAACCCAATAAGAGACTTATTCATGTTATTTCATAAAAAGCCTTTTTTCTAGCCTTTTTAAACAAATTAGGCCATTTGAGGCAGGCGCAGTAGTCGCTAATAAATTCATTGAAAAATCATCATGGAACATAAAACTCTTGTTTATTTTTTTTTATAAAGTATAGATTTTAATCTTTCCATCGGTATACTCCATTTGTTCATAGACATAGAAACAAATTTTCAAAATATTCATTAAAATGAGTCAAAATGCTCCAAAACCCTGACATGTTTTGGAAGAGTTTAATAAAAAACGTGGGGCAGGCAATGTGTTAAAAAAAAAAGGTTAAAAAGTAAAAAAAAAAAAAAAAGTTATCAACAGTTATAAAAGCACTATATGTACAGGATTGGAGAAACAAGGGGTGGGGCTAAGGTAGGGGGGGGGGGGGGGTCATTGCTCACTTCTGGCCTGTCTGTGGGAGAAGTGATAACTACCTCCTTCTCTGGCCTCCTGAAAGGTGAGTGTTCAGGGCAGTTTGGAAGGATGCCAGCAAGCTACATGTTTTAAGAGAAGTAGTCAAGGAATTCCACACCTGGGTGGCAGTGTTGTAGAAAGAGAACCCTAACCCTAACCTTAACCCATATTTGTATTATGGGTTTGTGTTATCAGATCATTGTGTGCGCTCCCTCTGTTGTTGTGGCTGTGGGTGTCGCTAACTCTTTGGAGATGTTTGGTCAGATATGCGGGTACTGAGGGGATGGAGGGCAGATTTGCATTGACTATTTTGAAAGTCAATCCCATTTTTAGTTGTTTAACCCTGTCTTCAACGTTGAGCCAACTTAGGCTAGCACAATGTGTGGGAGAAACATGGGTCATGGGCGCCAGGTCGAGAAGTCGCTGAATCAGTTTGTTTTGGGAGGTTTTTGGAGCTTAGTCGTGGCTTTTTGATGTTGGAGTACCAGGAGGTGCAAGCGTATAGTCAAAGTGGGACTGAATGAGGGCCCCGGCAAGAGTCCTGATGGCCCTTTTGTTAAAGTGGAAATTCTGTCCAGGAATCTTGTTCTTTGATTAACTTTTTTGATCACCATAGAGATTACTGTGTCATCAACTTGGACCTTGAAATCGTTTACATTTATCTCACTTAGAGAATCAATCAATCAATCAATCAATCAATCAATCAATCAATGTTCTGCCAATCCACTGGAAATCATGGAGACATATGGGGGTTCATGCTGGTCTCGAGGAAGACTCAGTACATATGGGATGTCCACCCTGGACTATGCACTACTGTATCTACTCTACGTTATGCCCTGCAATCAGTTTTGATGGAGTTTATTCTTTAACAGTTTTCATCAGAACAGTGCTTAATATGACAAATATTGTATTCATCAGGACATACTTTATTTATAAACAGTATTTTTTTATTAACAGTATTATTTATAAACAGTGTCTATCAGCACAGTGTTAATGGGCATTATTTATGATGTAAAAAAGATGTTTAAATAAACAGTATTGATCAGAACAGAGTTAATGAACATTATGTATTATGTATAAACAGTGTTTAAATAAACAGTATTGATCAGAACAGTGTTAATATTATGTATAAACACTAAACAGTGTTTAAATAAACAGTATTGATCAGAATAGAGTTCTTACCCCACCATCTGGTCTCAGGGCTGCTCAGTGATGGGTGGTTGACTGTACAGCTGTAGATGTCTCCCTGCTCTGGAGTGAACTTCAGTCTGGAGAACTGGTAGACGGTTCCATCCTGGTTGAGCTGTGGGACGGTGTCTGTGATGTCATCAGTCAGGTTGAGGTTGTTCCTGGTCCATGTGACGCTCACTGGAGCAGGATAGAAACCAGTCACATGACACACCAGAACGTTGGACACGCCCACTTCAGCCTCGTCTTTGGTGTAGAGCCGGCTGTCAGGTTCAACTGGAGACAAAATATACACAATACACACATATATAATATAATTATAATTATGTTACATACAACTGGAGACACACAGAATACACATGAGATACACAAATAGATACTGTTGTTACATAGATCATCCAACAGACCCATGCAGGGTCAGCTACACACCACAGAACATCATGGTAACACACACGCGCACACACACACGCACGCACACACACGCACGCACGCACGCACGCACGCACGCACGCACGCACGCACGCACGCACGCACGCACACACACACACACACACACACACACACACACACACACACACACACAGTACCCACCTCTGGTCAATGTAATTTAGGAGAGTAGTTAAGACAAATGCATGTTTACTCTTATTATTCTAAATATTTATATTTAAATATTTCCATTGATGACAAATAAGTTTGACATCAGTTTTATATAATAAGTATTGTGTTAATAGTTAGTGTTTGTGTACCTTGTTTCACTGGTGGGTTCTTCAAGGCAGTGCGGATGGTGTCCAGGTTGGCTTTGCAGCGCTCCTGATAAACCAAAACTCTTTCATAAGCTCCTGGGGTGGACATATGATCTACAAATGGAGGCTGAGGCTCCACCACCTTCCCTTTGTTGAAGTCTGCGTAGACCAACACCTCACCATCCAGTCCCATCATGAACTCTTTATAGGAGTCTTTAGCTGTGTCTGAACAGCCAAAGAATAAGGTCTGCTTATGGAACTCTGGAAATAAAACAAACATTACATTAAATTCAACAACAAACTGATTTAAACTAACAATGACATCATCATCATCCTATTAAACATTCATGTGTAAAGTTGAAATAAAGTGAAATGTTGGATATAAAAGTAGCTTCTTGTCCAACATTTTATTCACACTAAAATATTTGTAAATGTTTTTTTTTTTATAATATCATGAAAATAAAAGTGTGTGTGTGTGTGTGCGTGCGTGCGTGCGTGTGTGTGTGTATTGTTATGGTGTAACAGAACTGTTCAGGCCTTGAGACTTCACTACAGTTTACCAGATTATATAATAATAATATGAATGTTTATTTTATGCAATGATATAAATGTTTATTTATAACAATATAAATATAATTTGATATAACCCTAGAACAACAAATGTATATTTGATATCATAACAGTAGATACAAATGTAGCCTATATCTTATATAATAACATAAATAATAAACTTACTTCCTGGGATGGCTTTGACATGAAGTACAGAGGAGAGGATGAGGAGGGTGGCTGTAATCTTCATCATCACTGATCAAAACTCAACTGAATTTAATAAATCAGAATAAACTGATGATATAAACAAATGTTAGAAACAGATGTTTTCCTCAAGAGACGTTGTGGAGTCTGAACGAGAAGGAAGGAGGATTTGTTCTGTAGTTTAGATGAATCAGCCAATCAGATTAAAGATATGGTGTTACATCATCTGTTTCCAAGAAGACGGTGTTCAGAATTATTTCACATAATACAGTATATAGACGCTGCTTATGTACCTTGTGCACCTTATTCACCTTATATACCTTACAATCTTACATATACTGTACCTTAACCTAATACCAAATAAACCTAATATTCAGCATTGCATGAAATCAAATAAACTAAACTAAGTGAAAGGCACATTAATGCGACTGACATACCGTCTGTGAACATTAAACACTCCTGAATCACATGATGTGATTCTATTGTCCAACTGGTTTGATCACATTGTTAGAAACAACAGTTGTTGACTGATAACTGAATAATGAATGATAACTGAATGATAACTGTATCATTGTGTAACAGAAGTGCATCACAGTGTTTTCTATTTTGCAAAAGATTGGATGAATATTTGTGAATTGTGTCTAATTAATTAAACTCAACATTAATTTGTCAAAGCACTTTTACACTAAATGAAAACATAGAAATTATGAGACAAAAAAACTAAAATAACCTCCAAAGAGAATATCCTAACAGACTGATCAGGTAGTAAAGCTAGTCTATGAAAGTCTGATGTGATTTATTGATTGATTTTATTTGGTTAAATAATCCCAGTTCAAAGCCATCCAGGCCCTGGTGAGAATCCTTCAGTGAAATGACCAGAAGGTCTCAGCCTACAACCCTGCTCTGATGGGGTTAAATGACACCAGACACTGTGTGTGTGTGTGTGTGTGTGTGTGTGTGTGTGTGTGTGTGTGTGTGTGTGTGTGTGTGTGTGTGTGTGTGTGTGTGTGTGTGTGTGTGTGTGTGTGTGTGCGTGCGTGCGTGCGCGTGTGTGTTTGTTTGGGTTGAACCGCTGAAGCTTCTGACAGGAAACTCAAAGCTGAATTTCACTTCCTGATTCACTCAGCAGCCAATCAGAATGATTCTTCAGAGAGGAAGAGAGAGAGACTTTATTTTAACACATGCATTGTTTTGTTTTTCATAATTTCTAAGACGTATTTATTGAAATATTTTTCAAAATCTCTTTCAGAACATTTATCAAAACTTTAAAGACAAAACCAAACCTTCAAGCTACATCCACAAAACCCCAGATTCAGCAGCCAATCAAAATTATTCTTTTATTAATCATCACCAGTTACCAGGGAGACATGTTGATCAACCTGACAGACAGACTGTACACTTATTTATTGTTTGTTTTATTTGACTCTTGTTGGTGATGTTATGTAAACATATTTATCATGATAATAATTTCAAAGTCTAGATCAGGGGTTTTCAGCGGGGGGTTTTTTTAGACCAAGGACCTTCAGCTGAGAGAGATGAAGCAGGGACCCCTTAGCTGAGAGAGAGAGAGAGATGAAGCAGGGAGCCCTTAGCCGAGAGAGAGATATTAAGGGACCCCTTAGCTAAGAGACAGATGAAGCAGGGACCCCTTAGCCGAGAAAGACAGATGAAGCAGGGACCCCTTAGCTGAGAGAGAGAGATGAAGCAGGGACCCCTTAGCCGAGAGAGACAGATGAAGCAGGGACCCCTTAGCTGAGAGAGAGAGAGAGATGAAGCAGGGAGCCCTTAGCCGAGAGAGAGATATTAAGGGACCCCTTAGCTAAGAGACAGATGAAGCAGGGACCCCTTAGCTGAGAGAGAGATGGAGCAGGGACCCCTCAGCTGAGAGAGAGAGAGATGAAGCAGGGACCCCTTAGCTGAGAGAGAGATGAAGCAGGGACTTAGCTGAGAGATGAAGCAGGGACCCTTAGGTGAGAGACAGATGAAACAGGGACCCCCACTACATATTGTATAGATGAGAGATGAAGCAGGGACACCCACTACATATTGTATAGATGAGAGATGAAGCAGGGACCCCCACTACATATTGTATAGATGAGAGATGAAACAGGGACCCCCACTACATATTGTATAGATGAGAGAGATGAAGCAGGGACCTCCACTACATATTGTATACAGTAGATGAAGCAGGGACCCCAACTATATATTGTATAGATGAAGCAGGGACCACCACTACATATTGTATAGATGAGAAATGAAGCAGGGACCTCCACTACATATTAGATGAAGCAGGGACCCCAACTACATATTGTATAGATGAAGCAGGGACCACCACTACATATTGTATAGATGAAGCAGGGACCCCCACTACATATTGTATAGATGAAGCAGGGACCACCACTACATATTGTATAGATGAGAAATGAAGCAGGGACCTCCACTACATATTGTATAGATGAGAGATGAAGCATGCAGGGTCCCTGCATCCCCACTACATATTGTATACAATTATGTTACAGATTTCACAGATAGATTTATATTAGTATGATGGATTCATGTTCAGACATTATCAAAACTTAGTAAACTTGACCTTTGGCTCTGACCTTGGTTGACTCTTTAATTTCCTCTACAAAAAACCTCTTCTCAGGAAAATAGCAGATCTACAAACTCTAGATCTACAAGCTCAAGCTGGTAAAATGCTGTTCATGTTCATTAAACATCAATCCAAGCCTCATTACATCTGACTGCTGAAACCATCATGTCTTTAAAACACTCTGGTCACATGAGAGGTGTGTGTGCTTCTCACTGGAAAGTCCCCAAACTTTAATTTCACTTTCACTTTAGTCCTTTTTATTTCTCTTTCTAATGCATTATTTGTAACGCCTCTTTTTGTTTTCATGTCTAAATGTGTTTCTTAGTCTTTGTCAGTCTTGTTTCTTTGTTTGACCCACAGTATACAGCACTTCGTTGGTTAGTTTTAATTTGCTTTATAAATAAAGTTTGAGTTGAGCTGGGACTTAAACCACCCTCTGGCATAAAAGGTAGACTATTACTGCCACCTACTGGACTGATGGACACATAGCATCACATTCTACTTCATTTAGTGTCCATTTAAAAACGGTAAACAGTAAACCCAAGAAAGCACTATGACTGTTTATTCATTGGCGTCCTTTGTACTCAATTCATAGAGACATTATAACTAACACATATACACGGTAGGCCTATTATGCAAAAGAAAAAAGACAAAGAAAAATCATGTTAATGTAGCACCCCACAGTTAGTATCAGCCATGAACCAGCGACAACAGCCCTGCTAATCGGGCTCAGCCCTATTAGCACGACTGTGCGTTGGGACACCTGTCTCAATCCCTGCTTCCGCGTATCACTACATCTGGCGTTGTCGGCAGGATGAGGAGCGTGATGCCCTCGTGAGGAGGAACAGTGCCACGTCGTGGTCCGCGGCGTGATGTGTGAAGCGCGAGGGCGCGCTTCAAAAGACCTGGGGGGTGATTGTAGCCCCCACAGTTAGTATCAGCCATGAACCAGCGACAACAGCCCTGCTAATCGGGCTCAGCCCTATTAGCACGACTGGTTGTGCGTTGGACTGGCGAGTGGGAGTCCCCCCGCTTCCGCGTATCACTACATTAACATACAGAAATCACAAATCAGAAATAAAAATACAAAATATTGACAGTGAAATAATAAATAAATAATAGTTCTGTGACCCACACTGACAGTCAGTTACTGACCTCATCGGTATCATGTCAGCCTGTGTCTGTGTGCCAAACCTACATGAAGTCCAACTTTTCGACATCTTCGCATGTGAACTTTCAAATGAGTGGGAACACATTTAGGCTACTGTTTGTATATGGGGTTCGTGGACAAGGAAATCCCACTGAACTGTGTCGCTTAACTGTGACTCTGGCAGTGGCACGCTATTATTTACATGTTCATGACGAGCACATTGCTGAATAAAGTTGATGCTGCACAATCAAGCCCAAACATCATCTGTGGAGTTTCACGGCAGCCATGTATCCGCTTTGCGTTGCTCTACTGCCCCCTGCCTGTAGGGGCGTCACAAGGGGTGGGACTGAGTTACTAGGGCCCAAGGTGGAGGGGCCTTAATTATTTTTATACTTTAGCTATTGAAAAATAGCAGATATACAAGCTCATAGCGTGGCACCGAGTGCAGCGCTGCAAGCTTGTAGATCTGCTATTTTTGAAAAGTCGTGAAAATGTGTGCAATCATTGAATATATGTATGTTTTTTAAGCGAACATTTGTAACTCAAATTTTGCCTCTGGGGGTTCCCTGGAACTAAATATTTTGAGATGGGGGTCCATGGCCAAATACGTCCTTCACATGAAAAGGTTTGAGCACCACTGATATAGAAACATAGGTTTTTCAAAAACCTACAAGGAATTGCACAAATGTTTTTCAAAAATAGCAGATCTACAAGCTCACAGCGCAGTTGGGTTGTTTTGGTTTTGCTTTGAGATTTTATATTGTATTTTCTATGGATTCGATTTTTGCATCTTTTGTGAGATTGTTGAGTGATATTGCTGTGATTTATTTGGAGTTGCATGAGATGTTTTATTGTTGAATTGCATGCATTAACATTTATTTTCTTTTCACTGGCTGGCATCAACCTGAACTGATTGATCATTGATTGCACGTGGGTTGGGTGTGGCCACCTCAGAGCACTATGAGCATCGCAGTTGAAGCCCCACCCCGTCCTCACTCTGGTGTCGGAAGCGTTTTCCGCATTCATTTCTTCCATAGACATTTCATAAAGTATTTATTTAAACGTTTTTAAGCCTTGGACAAAGCCACCTCGGCTGGAGAGGGATCATGTCAATATTCAATTTTTTTTGAATGCAAAGATTAATTAGAAAGCTGAAAAAAAGGACGGGGTACAAGACTGTGTACATCATTATTTTTAAAATCGCGGAAACTACACTCCCAGAATGCATTGCGAATGTTGTTGTTGTTTCCTGAAATACAGCCCTTAAATCACGCTCAGTTTAGTTATCCAGGCCAGCATATGGCCTGAAATGTAGTGATTGTCATCTCTGTGGACTCTCTTATCGTCATCTTTAACACAGTGCATCATATTTGTAAAAGAAAGTATTCGCTCACGCAGTTCTGCTGATGTGCAATAATCTGCCGGGCAGACAGGGGGCAGTAAGCTACTTCCGCGGTAACCGCAAGATATGTGAAAGAAGAAGAAGCTAGACCAATCACAGACGTCGTTTTTACGTTTAGCAGCATGGGAAATGCAGTTCTTCTCCGTGCGATCTTGATTAAAACGTGTTTTTACTAAAACTAGAGTGATTGCATACATACTCGGGGGTTCTACAGGAGCATATGGAACCATTTTACAACCACCAGCCTAGTGGTAAGTGTACATTGAATTGCTACGACTTTGTGGCTGATAATGAAAAACCCTATGGTAAATATGAATGGCCAGCTTGCTTCCGACACCTCACTGCGATGCTCTATAAAGAGCAGCGGCGTCAGTTCAGAAAAAGCTAAGGTATGGCAACATGACTGGTGTCTTGCACCAGTCATGAATATAATTATAATACCTTGTTAAAGTGACCATTTTGTTAAATTTTGCATTTGTAGTTATTTTACTGTAATTTAACAACATAATAACCAGCTCAGAAAGACAAAGAGACATTCATGGATTTATATTTAAAAGTAACTTTTATTTTCCCCACAAAATACGTTGTTACACGGTTGGACCCCTATCGCAAAATATTTCTCTCTCTCTCTCTCTCTCTCTCTCTCTCTGTGCGGTGAATTTGAGCGCTCTAAGATGACGTTGCTTCAGGACAGTTCATGTTCATGTTCAGAATATTTTTTCCCCTCTTAATTTTCATCAGAGGAAATAACACTGAATGGTTGTGTTAGTGAGCCGGCCTAGGACTAGATAGATAGATACCTTTATCTATCTATCTAGGACTGAGGAGGTTGCAGGTACGATTCCAGCTCTCAACAATGTGTCGACGTGTCCCTGAGCAAGACATCAGCACTGAGCTGGCTGAAGCTGGAACTGAACATAAAAACAAAAACAAACAAACTAACGCTATAAACATACATGCACGGTTCGATGATCATGCCCATTTTGCAGTCACAAGGTGATTTTCTTTAAGACTGCTGTGGTAAATTAAACAAAGCAAAGACTATGCTATGACAGCATCCCTGTGTCAGCTGATCTGAGTGAGGGGTGTAGGGGTTGATCAGGTTTTGGAGGTATGGAGGAGCCGTACCTTTGGCTGCTTTGGAGGTCAGCATCGGTGTTTTGTATTCAGCAACCAGGAGCCAGTGGAGGGAGCGGAGAAGTGGGGAGACGTGTGAACATTTAGGCTGGTTGAAGACCAGTTTTGCCACAGCATTCTGGATCATTTAGAGAGGCTTAAAGGCCCACTTCACCTCTGGGACAACCAGATCTTATTTTATCGTTGTTTGGGACACGATCAACACAATCCTGAGTTCATTTAGCATCATATGATGCAGCATGATGCATCATATGATGCAAAATGCATCACTAGTCATGCTGAAATACTAAAATATCTCGAAACACAGATTGGACACGAAACAGATTGGATCATCAGATATATAATGTAATAATGTAATGTCATCTATTGTACAGATCCATATGAAAAATGTTGTGGAAAAGTTTATTTTCTGTAACTGAACTAAACATTATAATTTTTGATACGTTGCGCACGCAGCAAAATATTCAAAACCTTTTGTTTTAATTTAGATTTTTATGGCAAATCTAAAATCCATGTCTCAAAATATTACAATATTACAAGAGACCAAGGATTTATAATACAGAAATGTCAACCTTCTGAAGTCTTCTGAAAGTTTTTTTTAAGCCAAAAGACGACTACAGTCTGTCGTCGAAACTCAAGATTTTCAAAAAATGGCAGACCTCCAAGTACACAACACGTCGCAGCGTACCACACTAAACTAAACATAATCAAGTCAATACTGGAGATGTGGCGTAACAGCATGGATTTCTACACAGAGGGCAATTCTTTCAACATGCAGCATTCAAGACTAGGAGAGTTTGGACAAGGCAATTCTCTTGAATGCTGCCTTCAGGTATGGCATGGAAAGAGGGGGCATTTGCATTTCTTTTACCGTCTGAGGACGACCTAGAGAGATAGGGTGCGTTCGGAAATACCGCACGGAGCACACTGGCCAATACAAACTAATACGTGAGTGCGTACGGGGTGCGCATTTCCGAACGCACCCATAGCGAAAACTGCATTCATGGTCTGGAGAGAGGGGGCACTTTTTACAGACAGACATCAAAATTACCTGGGCAGACATTTTACTGCTGTGCCATGCATCGAGCGCTCCCTAATGTTCACGTGAAGGACCCCCCCCAAATACCCCCATCTGATAGTGACACAATGACAAACACATTAGTTTTTCTTTTCCTCACCAGTCAGAGTTTTATTCTTTAAATATACATAGACTTTTATTTTCCATATTAAATAACACCCCCCCCCCTCCCCCCCATCATCATCACCACCACACACACACACACACACACACACACACACACGCACGCACGCACACACGCACGCACACGCACACACACACCCTTCCTCTCCCGGAGAGGAATGACATCCAGCAGAAAGAACACACTCTACTTTGTGCAGCTTGTTGACACGTTAAGACATTTGCGAAAAGAAGAAGAAAAAAAGACAAAATAATAATAATAATAATAATAATAATAATAATAATACAGCATGTTTTTACCCCTTCTCTGTCTCTCTCTCTCTCTCTCCCCGTTTTGAACGGAAGAAGATGGAGGAAAAGAAAAAGAAAAAAGACAACGTCAACATCCACAGTGTCCCTCAGTCTGGCTACATCAAAGAAAATACCCCCCCCCCCCCCCCCCCCAAACACACACACACACTAAGGAAGAGTGGGCACTAAGGAAGAGTGGGCACTAAGGACGAGTGGTAAAATCGATGTAAATGTTGTCCACAATGTTTAAAAAAAAAATATGGTCTTTAGTAATGTAAAGCAGCGTCTCCAACTTTAAAATGTCAAGGTCTCTCCTTATCCTCTGAGTGTACAAATGGAGAGGTTCCATTTGTACACTCTCAGAGTTAGAGACCTCTATGGGTCATTTTAGACCCATACACGGATTCCTTAAGCCCTTATCTCTGAGGGGAGTCTGAGGTGAAGAGATATCACCTCAACTTTTAGGGGATAAGCTATCACCTAAAAAATGTGATGGCCATCATAGTCACAGACTCACGGTGAAGTCCTATCACCGTGCCTCTAAAACCAGGGGGCACACTGATTGGTCTAGATCGACCAATCAGCGAACGGGGTGATGGGGAGATGTCTGAAGGTAAAAACAGAGGAGAGATGTCTAGGTCCGCGGTGAGGAGCCTAATGACGGCTAATGACGTAAGGTTGTAGTTTTCTGACTTTAAAAAGACTACAGCACAGTGATAACCCATCACCGCGGACTACACTATGTTAGGGCCATTAGAATCCACTCTGAGAAGCACTGCATCTATGATGTGAACATGGTTCACCATCATCAGACCCTCCAACTCCTCCTTTCTGCCCCAGACTCATTGGACATACATACAGGTTTCTGTAGCAACAGAGCACCCGAGTATGGCGTCATTCGCTCATCCTACTTTAAGTCTGACGTCATTCACCCATCCTACCTGGGGGATGTCTCTATCTTTGGAGTGGGCGGTCGCGTGTGGACAGGGATTATTTTCCGAGTCTAGGACACCCGCGGGCGTCTTCTGAACGCTGCGCGTGCGCAGGGTCAGAGCCACGCCGAATATTCAGCGATTTTTCCGGAAGCAGGGGACGGAGGAGTGACACCAGGACGTCGGTGCTCTGTTGTAGAAATACTAGACCTTGACTGTCAACATGTACGAGCGTGTTCTAATCATGTATACCAGGGGTCTTCAACAGGGGGTTCGGGACCCCTAGGGGGTCCTCAGACTTACTACAGGGGGTCCTCCAAATCTTTGTGTGATGGAATCTTTTTTTGTCCTTGTTTATATTAGCGTCCATATTCTGAGAACTTTAGCCAAAAATAGCCGATCTACAAGCTCATACCGCCTCGCAGTACGAGGCGTTGTGAGCTTATTGATCGGCTATTTTCGGCAAAGACGTTTGGTGTCGAGGGGAAAAAAGAGCACACTAAGTACAGAGTGAAAAGGTTGTGGGGGTCCCTGCTTCATCTCTCTCTTAGCTAAGGGGTCCTTGGTCTGAAAACGTTGAAGACCCCTGATGTATACTTTACGATACATTCTGTGTATACAGATGTGCCATGTCAAATCTACACACGTCCTCCCCATTGGCAAGATGGTAGATTGTCAGGGGATTGGCAGAACATTGAGCTTGTAGATCTGCTATTCTTGCTATTTTTATGACCTCCTCTGACTTGGAAGTTTAAATCTATGAAAGTGGATCCTGCTTTTCAATGGGAATGGAGTGGTTTCTTGCCATTTGCAGTTTTCTGATCAAATACGCATCTGTTCTCCTTAAAAATTTGAAAGGCAAAGCAGGGAAAGAGACATTTACAGGAAAATTGCAGTAAAGTCTGTAGACTTGAAACGGCACAGTTGTATCTACTGTACTGTATGTCCATCTGTACTGTACTGTATGTCCATCTGTATGAATGATGTTTAATGGAATTAACTCATAAAAGGCACTGCTCCATTCACACGGGATGGGATTCCCTTCAACCCATTTATGCCTGAACGCAAATCTGTTCAGATTTGAACCACTTTAACCATTATTTTATGCTTTAACTATTAAAACATAGCAGATCTACAAGCTCACTATTTTTGATGCGATTCTATGACCCCCAAAATTACATGGGTTAGGACCCCCATCTTAAAATATGTTGTTCCAGGGACCCCCTCAGAAGCAAATATTTGCATCAATTTTAAAGATATATATATATAAAAAAAAAAAAGGATTTACATTTTACAAGCGTGTCTATCTTCTATTTTTCAATAGTTAAAGTATTAAATAATGACGTCAAGGTGCCCACTCTTCCTTGGGTTTATGTCCTGAGTTTTGTCCTATCAGGGGTCCAGGGTGTCTGTCTGTCTGTCTCCTTTCCTCTGCATAGTGAAGGACCACGCCCCCCTCCTCCAATGAGAGGACAGAGGACGTCCAACAGGTGTGGGTCTTGCAGGCTTGCGATTGGTCTAGCCCCCGGGGGGGTGTGGCTTAGCAGGCAGATTAAAGGACACTAAGAGGAGCAGAACCTGGCTGTGTTAGTTTAGTTTATAGTCACAAGGCATGCATGTTAACACACTTCCTAAAGTGTTCTAGTGTGTGTGTGTGTGTGTGTGTGTGTGTGTGTGTGTGTGTGTGTGTGTGTGTGTGTGTGTGTGTGTGCGTGCGTGCGTGCGTGTCTGTCTGTGTGTGTGTGAGTGTTGTGAGAGATTGTGTACAAGTCTTTTCAAGTTTGCGTCCATAGCAGTTTTTTCAGACCCGTTGGGGTGGGTCAGGGTGGGTTCATACTCTGGAGGAGTATCTGGGGTTCCTGGGCACCTCGGTGAAGCTCTTCAGCTCGTAGGGGATCCCGTTGTCCACCTCGATGGACTTGCGGGAGAACAGCAGCCGGATGTCGTCGTGCAAGTAGATCTTTCCAGACTTGGAGCTCTGGAATCTGAGGAGGAGCCAAAAGACGATGAGAACAGTTTAGCAAAAGAGACTTCCCTTCAACGCTGCCAATGAACCAACTTGCACCTTGCAAGCAGAGCGCGCCATGAGGTGCCCTCACCTCTGGCATCACCAGGAATGCTGGTCCCTCATTGGCTGTTAACCTTTTTGTTGCCAAGCATTAACACAGTCAGTGCCATATGTAGAGTGGGACCTCTTATATTGCCACCAAAGGGTACAAAGGGTAAAAAAATAGTGTGCACGCTGGTGCACGAATTCGTGCACAGATCATGCACCACGCATGTGCAAGCTTTTCCCAGCTTTCAAACAAAAGAATCCGCTTGGAAATCCGTTCAGGCATTCAGGAGATAGCAGCCCATTATGTTTTCTTCAAATGTAAACAAACATGGCTGACTTGTTTGAAAGATGGGGTTGGTATTAGGGGTGGCTCGGTATCAACATTTTGTTATCGCGGTTACCGTCCTCCCATTTACCGCCGGTATTGCGGTAATTACCGCACCCCCGTATCTATTAATTAAGGTTCGGCGATAAGACAAAATATTCCTATCATCTGCCCAAAATCCGTCGCTCCACAGTCCTATAAGCCCGACTGCTCGAGTTCCCCGTACAGCACAGTGGGTCTGGCTTTTGAAAGTAGCAGATCTACAAGCTCACAACGCGTCGCGTTCGCAACGCGTTCTGAGCTTGTAGATCTTTGCAGTGTCGGGTTACTATAGTAACGTAGGCTACAGAGGCGTCAATTGGGTATGGCAAGCTATGGCACCTGCCATACCTAGGCTACAGGGGGAAATAATAAAATGTACTTTCATCGTGCCTGTTGCTAAGGTATGGCAACATGACTGGTGTCTATCATGTTGCCATACCTTAGCTTTTTCTGAACTGACGCCACTGGTAGGCTACTGGGGCTTCACTGCACGCTGTTTGTGAACAAACCAGATGAGACGGGTATAGTGATTGTGTACGGTCTGTGATTATGCAAACTCACGTCTCAAATCGCATTGATTGAGTGGTGATATAAACATAGTAAACAGGTTTTAGTTACCAGACTTGACAGAAAAGGTTGTAGTCGAACAACGACGGGCACACGCGCTATACTGTAAAAGTACTCACTAGCGCTGGTTTCATTTTCGGTTTTAGTCCTCGCGTCGCGCTCCGCCCGTATGAATAAAAAAGAAACGGCCACGAGGTATGTATAAACATACTTGTGTGAGTTGTGTCGTGTGGATTATGGAGAAAGTTTAACGCTGCTGACCGAGGCTACTGCACTGCTCCAGTGTCTACTGTGTCTCACTCTCTGTCGGAGACTGTGACGGGCCAAGCTTCCAATTGTTCCAAACATGTGGTGCGCGGCCCAGAGCAGAGCGGCATGAAGCGCATGCGGTCCTCGCTTCTCCCCCGTTTTAAAACTCGCTCGTTCTCAATAAAAATAGCCTATTTTTTGTCTTTTTTGACCGCGGTAAGGACCCTGACACCGCGGTAGGCCGCGGTATACCGCGATACGGCGGTACGGCGGTTACCGAACCCAGCCCTAGTTGGTATGGGGGTTAAACATGCAATTTCGTGATCACGATCATGCCTAGTACATTGTTGGACGTCCACAAAACATGTTTTATTTATTTATTTTAAAAATATTTATTTTCAGAGATGATTGGGCTACGGTCAACGCAACCAGAACCATAGAAGGCTTTCTTTTTGTTTTGGAAGGCACTTCTAAAAAACACTTGCCATGTTAGTCTATGGGGCGATTTTATCAGAGCATGTTAGTCTATGGGGAGATTTGATCAGAGCATGTTAGTCTATGGGGTGATTTGATCAGAGAGGCTTTACAGAACCAGATTCCTCAGAGACGATCGCACAAACACATTTATTTCTGCACACTCTACGAGAGTCGTGTGCGTGCACAGGTGTGCGACAGAGAATATTCTGCGATTTTTCAAGGGTAGGGGAAAAAAACATAATTTTGACCATTGAATGGGTTAAATGAAAAATAATTCATATGTGACTCATGTCAGTGCGCACACACACACACACACACACACACACACACACACACACACACACACACACACACACACACACACACACACACACACACACACACACACACACACACACACACACACACACACACACACACACACACACACACCTGAGGTGGATCAGGTAGCAGAGGATCTTCTTCCTGTCCACGCCCGCTGTGGAGGCCCCTCCCCCGCCTGTGGAGGCCCCTCCCCCGCCTGAGGAGGCTCCTCCCCCTCCTGAGGAGGCACCTTCCCCGCCTGTGGATATGACATTTTACATGACGATTAATCATCACTCAAATAATTGCGATTAACGATTTAATTGTGTTTTGTGTCGTCCACAATTACATTTCTGTTTGGCTTGTAGGCTTTGAAGTTGCATATGGCAGATATGACACATAACCTAAATATACAAAGAAACAACTGTCACGTTTGACAACTTTATACCTAAAAACAGAACATTGATAGTGGAAATAGCTGATCTGCAAGCTCACAACGCAACACGTTGTGTTTCCTTACACCCTTCTGGGGGGTGTAAGGAGGGTCAAAGCCAACATTTACATCTGCAGTTTCTGTTGGCTAACGTGTGGTTGTTGTTCTCAGGTTTCAGCTGCAGATCACCACCAATAGGTTAGGGGTTGTGAGGGGTGGAGTTAACAATCCACATAATTCAGATTTCAATGAAATCTGAATATATTTCATTTGAAAGCTTATATTCTGTAATTTTATGATCTGCACAAAGCTGAAAAAAGACCAATGCCGACATAAGGACCTTTTCTCCGGCCTCGGTCAACAATTCACCGTTTGTCACTGGCCAACCAGAAAAAACCATTCACTTTTTGCTATCGGGGGTGGAGTTTGTGCAGTGGAGAATGTTGCTTCAGGCTTTCAAAAACTGTCCGCTCTGCGCGACACGGCATTCGTCCAGTACGGCCGCGGGCGGTGATAGCGATCTCGCTCATCATAATGAATAAGCTTCAACAAACTAGTTCACATGGACCTTATCAATGGTCTAACTAGTTACGATTGGGTACATATATTTTAAATGGGCAGAATTACGAAAAGCCAGCCTATTATGTGAGGAGAACTATAATCTGGCTCTCCTCTTCCTACCCAAGATGCAATGCGCTTTCTCTTTCTATTTCTATTCTCTCTCTGATCCAGAGGATTAAACTAATTAAAACATATATTTTCGGGGGACAACTACTGTTTTGCTATGTAATTACTGTACCTTTTTCTTCCCTTTTTATTAATATCACGTAGATGTGTTTTTTTGGTACTTTATATAGCTGTAATGAGGCTATGAAAAAATAAAAAAATCCCATCCACTTCCACTATAAAATAATCTGCAATGGATGATTCTGTCCCACTGGGATTAAACAAATTAAAACATGTATTTTCGGGGAAACCCCCTGTTTTGCAATGTAACTACTGTACCTTTGTCTTCCCTTTTTATTAATATCACCTAGATGTTTTTCCTTTGGTACTTTATATAGCTGTAATGAGGCTATGAAAAAATAAAAAAATCCCATTCACTGCCACTATAAAAACAATCTGCCCAGGGTCAAATGTCCCACCATAGTAACAGGGCAGAATGGGGCGGGATTTGCAAAAGCTACCTGTGGAGGCCGCCTCCGCTCTGGCTTCAGGCTCCTCCCCCTTGGCTTCAGGCTCCTCCCCCTTGGCCCCAGGATCCTCCCCCTTGGCCCCAGGCTCCTCCCCCGGCTCCACGGGCACCAGGAAGATGCGGTGCCGCAGGAAGGTCATGTGACAGGAAGGCATGTCTCCCAGGTTGTAGGAGACCAGGAACATCTTCACCACCGTCTTGTTGGGGTTGAATAAGGTCTGTGCGCACACACACACACACACACACACACACACACACACACACACACACACACACACACACACACACACACACACACACACACACACACACACACACACACACACACACACACACACACACACAACACACACACACACACACACAGAGGGAGCTTGTTACTTTGTATTGATAATGAGCACTTCATCGATCTTGCTTATTGAGCCGGGCTTTCATCCATCCCACTATAGAGGGTGTGCACTAGAGCTGGGATACCCGACCGAAAACCTGCGGGGCCCGTCGGAACCCGGGGCTTCGGGTTCGGGCCGGACATTTTCATAATTAATTGTCGGACGTCGATTCGGGTCGGACATGTCATGCACTCTCTCTCTGTGTGTGTGGCACTGTATGTGTGCTGCTTGCTCTAATGCTGCAGGCATGGAGACATAACTCTAAGCATGGAGAACGTAGCAAACGCTGAGGTAAACGTGGTGTAGTGTTTATTTTGCGAGAGTTGTGTGCAGTGCACTGTGCAAGCCTCGTCCGTCCAACACACACATTACCAATTTAATCCTGGCTTATACTTCGTCGTCACGGCATGTTCCGTGCCGAAATTGGCTGATCTACAAGCTCACAACGCATCGCATCCGCGACGCGGTGTGAGCTTGCAGATCGGCTATTTTCCAGACACAGAAACGTGCAGGATGAGTGTGCAGCTGCATTAGAACAAGTCTGCTAGTCAGTGTAAATCAGTGGCTTCCTCAAAGTAAAAGAAAGGTGGGGAACAAGCGGTGGGAAATATAAGGGTCAGGCCTCGAAGCGGGTCGGACACATTTTAATGATTAATGGTTGGATGTTGATTTGGGTCGGACAAAAAACTGTTCAGCGTGGACTAAAAAAATCCCAGCTCTAGTATGCACATGCATAAAGTTAGTGACAAAGTGAGTTTAACGTTGTTTAATGCAATCAGAAAGGACTTTTATGTTTGGATGTATGGGCTGTCAAGACCAGAAAGTAGTTTTTTGCCACTCAGTAGGCGTTCTCGCATAACTTCTGGGTATGATGATGATGTCACGCACATACCCTCTAGAGAGCTTTTTCTGATATTTTGTGGAAAGATGTGAGACGACAAATTCAGATTTTTTTTTTTTTTTAATTGATAAAAAAAAAACTCCAGTTGTTGTGACTGTAAGCTTGTGGCTGACCACCATCAATGAAAATGACAATTGACAAAAGAAACAAATAGTATCATTAAATATAATTAAAACAATCCTTCATTAGTGTGCAACAAGTTTTAAATGGCTTTATATTATGATACTGTAATCATTTCATCATCGCCTTTTGTCTTGATTGTTTAAACATGACGTCATGGGCCGCTGTATGCTCGATAACAGGCTTAATAAGCCCAAAGCTTATTGATAGCCCAGCCTTATCATCCCCTGACCCTTCTTTGTATTTTCCAACTGTATATATTTTGTTTTTTTATTTTCCTTTTTTTCCCCTGACTATAGTACTATATAGTACTGTCGTCTATCCGTCTGTAATTCAATGTTATATGAGATACTTCAATGGTTTCCTGTGGAAATACGCTTTTCTAGGATCTCCTTTTAGTTGACCTTGTACCAGTGACCTGTACTGTCATGAAACTGTACCTTTTCCTATGCAAACTGACAATAAAGTGTTCAATCAATCAATCAATACCAGGTACTCAATACATATGTTATGGAGTTTGTAACAGGCTCAGGTTTCGAGCTCTTTTCAGAAACCCTGGGTAGAGACATTTGGAGGCGTGTTCATGTTCGGTTGCGCTCGGGTGCTGCTCTCTGAAAACAGCAGATCTCCAAGCTCACACAACGCGTCGCACGGGACGCGTCGTGTGCGGCGTCGTGTGAGCTTGTAGAGCTGCTACTTTCAGGAAAGACATACAGTATGCTATAACTGGGGAAACTCTGGAATGAGCAGAGAAAGAGTTAAACATCTCACCACTTGAATGGTCCCTGCTCTGGGTACGCTGTAGCCTTTCTTTCCCAGGGGCTCCAGGGAGATCACCCCCTGTGTACACACACACACACACACACACACACACACACACACACACACACACACACACACACACACACACACACACACACACACACACACACACACACACACACACACACACACACACACACACACACACACACACACACAGCTGAACAAAGCAGAAACCAGACAGTGAAAGCTCTACCAGCTCACAGTCCTGTTGTTGCTGTCAGGCAAAACCCTCATATCTCCAAGTTTCACATTTGTATAGATTTGGTAAATTCAACTTACCTAAAACTGTCACACTGACTCGCACAAAAATAACACATCTAGATTGTAGATCCAATACTTTTACTCCTACTCCTCTACATCTCGGATCCAAATTTTGTACTTTTCACTCCACTACATGTATTTGAAAACTTTAGTTACTTTGTGTATTGGGGTGGCCATAGCTGGTTCTAGAATACCTAGGATACGATCCCAGCTCTCAGCGAAGTGTCTATATACATTTTGGCCATTTGAAAATAGATAATTTACTAGCTCACAATGCATTGCTGTTTTCAAACGGCCAAAATGTATAGGCAATAGGATAGGATTGAAGCGGTTAATGTATTTTTTTTATTTTTTTTTATATATATATAATAATCAATCTGCTATTTTTATAAATTTGAAAACTTGAAATGGGACATTCTGCATAACAAGTACTATTATTTTGGTACTTTCTTTTAGCCCGTGCTAACTTTCTTTCACTTGTAAACAGTGTTGATACTTTCATGTGAGGAAAACATCTGAGCACTTTCTTTTCCACATGCACTGACTCAGACTCACCAGGAAGGGCGAGGGGGCGCTGTGCTCGGTGGAGATGTGGTAGTAGGTGACGGCGACGGGCAGGGTGGCGTGCTGCGGGCAGTAGGAGCCGCTGGCACCGATCTCCACCGTGAAGCCCTCGATGCTCCCCGACGGGCAGAAACGACCTTTCAGCATGGACTCCTGGAAGACAAAACAAACACACCTTTCAGCATGGACTCCTGGAAGACAAAACAAACACACCTTTCAGCATGGACTCCTGGAAGACAAAACAAACACACCTTTCAGCATGGACTCCTGGAAGACAAAACAAACACACCTTTCAACATGGACTCCTGGAAGACAAAACAAACACACCTTTCAACATGGACTCCTGGAAGACAAAACAAACACACCTTTCAGCATGGACTCCTGGAAGACAAAACAAACACACCTTTCAACATGGACTCCTGGAAGACAAAACAAACACACCTTTCAGCATGGACTCCTGGAAGACAAAACAAACACACCTTTCAGCATGGACTCCTGCACAACAAAACAAACACACCTTTCAGCATGGACTCCTGGAAGACAAAACAAACACACCTTTCAACATGGACTCCTGCACAACAAAACAAACACACCTTTCAGCATGGACTCCTGGAAGACAAAACAAACACACCTTTCAACATGGACTCCTGCACAACAAAACAAACACACCTTTCAGCATGGACTCCTGGAAGACAAAACAAACACACTTTTCAACATGGACTCCTGCACAACAAAACAAACACACCTTTCAGCATGGACTCCTGGAAGACAAAACAAACACACCTTTCTGCATGGACTCCTGCACAACAAAACAAACACACCTTTCAGCATGGACTCCTGCACAACAAAACAAACACACCTTTCTGCATGGACTCCTGCACAACAAAACAAACACACCTTTCAGCATGGACTCCTGCACAACAAAACAAACACACCTTTCAACATGGACTCCTGCACAACAAAAACACAAGAGGCTTCAAGCCTGGAATTTCATCATTTTAGGGGCAAGGCCACTTGGCCTTTGGGGCAGGAAGGCCATCAAATAAAACAATGATTTTAGACCATTGAAATAATTAAACAAATGTAAGGGTTACATTTAATATGTAGAATATCTGCTGTGAAATGAATAAACAGGTATTTACAATCTGATGCTCAGCCCTGCACAAATCAAAGATACTGGATTGGTTTAAACATGGGAACTCAACAAGACACTGGTGTCTATATGACAAGAAAGACACTGTTGTCTACATATGGACAAGAAAGAGACACTGGTGTCTACATGACAAGAAAGAGACAGCTGTGTCTCTGTCTACATATTGACCAGAAAGAGACAGCGGTGTCTCTGTCTACATATTGACCAGAAAGAGACAGCGGTGTCTCTGTCTACATATTGACCAGAAAGAGACAGAGGAGAAAGTGGTTCAGTCAGCTGGGGCATTAAGGCCACTGTGGTCTCAGGTCATGCCATTGGTTTGAGGGGCACAAGGCTAAACTGAGGGGCAATGACAGCCATGGCCTTCATGGCCTCCCTGAAAGTTCTGCCCATTCATACTGCACTTTTAGAGCTGAATTTATTTCGGTTCGGCTCTGTCTAAACTACAATATGACATCATTCAGAGGTTCTGTCTAAACTACAATATGACGTCATTCAGAGGGGGGGGTACCATCATTAATTTGGCTGTTCAGTGGTGAAGAAAGTACTCAAATGTTTCACTTGAGTAAAAGTATCAATACTGCAATATAGAAATACTCTGTTACAAGTAAATGTCCGGAATTCAAAATGTACTTGAGTGAAAGTATGAGAGTATTGGCATCAAAATGTACTTAAAGTAAAAGCACAGAATGTTTGAAAATAGCAGATCTAAAAGCTCACGACATGTACAGTATGTCGCATCATGGCTGATTTTGTCTGCTTTTTGCTTGAACTAGAATGTTGCCAGGGTGAAAGCTGACATCCAGGCAGTTCTCACAACCAACACTAGAGGGCACATATGGACACACATTTCAGGTTTTCAATTCATTTCTTCTTTCTTTTTGGCACAATGTCAGTTTTTAATGCATCCTACTATAATCCTCCAATAAACTAATCTCTGTCTTTTTGTTCTTCTGTCTTTATGTCCTCGTCCAGAGGGTTGGGTCTGTAGATCAGTGGTTTTCAAACTTTAAACAATCCTCTAATTGTGTAGACTTCTTGTAAATTAAGTAATGCACATGTTTAACAATAATTGAACTCTTGAAAGCGTACAATGAAACCAAATGGACCCTTATGGGTCTCAAGGGTTAAAGATCTACAAGGGTCCATTTGGTTACCAACTCTCCATCATATACAGTGCCTTACGAAAGTATTCACTTTTTTCACATTTTGTTGTTACAGCCGTATTCAAGAAAATTATCAAATTACTTTTTTGCTCAGAATTCTACACACAATGTCGCATAATGGGAAACATATTTTAGAAAGGTTTGCAAATGTGTTAAAAATTACAAAATCCCATGTGCATAAGTATTCACACCCTTTAATCAATACTTTATTGAAGCACCGCTGTATGTGCTTGTATGTGTCTAAGGGACGGCATGAGGCAGATCGCCCCCCGCTACCCCCGCCTCCCTGTTTCTCGCTCCCAGACCACGCCCCCGACCGTTGCTCAAAAAAGACAGCGCTTCCCACAGTTGGTCCTTTGAATGAAAACAATAATAAAATAAACTCGAAATAGCCTGGATCTATTTGACACATACAAGTGCTGGCAGCAATCAGAGCCTCAGTTCTTCTTGACTATGATGCTACAACTATGATGCTACAACCTGGCACACCTATTTTGGGTCGGTTTCTCCGATTCTTCTTTCAGATCTTCTCAAGCTGCATCAGGTTGCTTCAGTGCTCAGCCATGTTCATATTTCTCCAGAGATGGGAGTCCGGGTGGGCCTTCTCCAGAGATGGGGGTCAGACCCTTCCTCACCCTGGAGGCAGCCCAGCTCCTCATTCAGACATCTGTCATATCAAAGCTTGACTATTGTAACTCTCTCCTCACTGGTCTCCCGGCATGTGCACTTAAACCTCTCCAACTGATCCAAAATGCCGCGGCACGACTGGTCTTCAACCAGCCTAAGTTCTCACATGTCTCCCCCCTTCTCCGCAGCCTCCACTGGCTCCCGGTTGCGGCCCACACTGAATACAAAACACTGATGCTGACCTTCAAAACAGCCAAAGGTATGGCTCCTCCATACCTCCAAAACCTGATCAACCCCTACACCCCCACCCGTTCACTTAGATCAGCCAACACAGGGATGCTGACATAACCCTCGCTAAAAACTCCAGGGCAAAAATCCACTCCTGGCCCCCAAATTGTGGAATAAACTCCCTGTCGCACTTAGAACAACGGACTCACTCGCTAGCTTTCGCCGTGGACTGAAGACTCACCTTTTCAGACTCCACCTAAACCCTTAGCACTACAGAAAAAATCAATGACCATACATAAAGCTAGTTAGTATTTGTTTTTTTTGTGGTTTTTAGAACGAACTGATTATATTGTGTTTTTTCTAGATAGATATCCATTTGCATTTGTTATATTGTTGTTGATATACTGACATATTATCTTGTTTATTATTGTGATGTTGTTATCTGCTTATTGTAAGTCGCTTTGGATTAAAAGCGTCTGCTAAATGCCTAAACTGTAAACTGTCCGGGTGGGTCTTCTCCAGGACTCCAAATGGGCTGTCACGTGTCTTTCACTGAGGACTGGCTTCCATCTAGCTACTCTAGCATGAAGGCCTGCTTGGTGGAGTGCAGCAGAGATGGCTGTCCTTCTGGAAGGTTCTACCATCTCCACAGAGGAACACTGGAGCACTACTTCCTAAAGGTCAAGGATGTTCACGATCACAACCACTAATCATGTTCAACTAATCATGTTCAACCTAGATTTAAACAAGGCTCTAATTCGTTCTCCTGCTATACCATTAACATGTGGAAGGCCCTCCCGCAAGCCTTAAAGGAGAGCAAATCCATAGCCTCCTTCAAAAATTGGTATGAAAAGTCACCTTCAGGCGGCTGCTATTCGTAGAAGATGCTATTCGTGACTGTCTTTTTTTCTTTTCTTTTCTGCTTTTGTAATTGATGTTATCCTATGCAAAGTACTATGTTCTATCCGTCTGTCTTTCAATGTTATATGAGATACATAAAGTGATTCCTGTGTAAATAAGCCGTAAAGCTTTCTAGGATCTCCTTTTAGTTGACCTTGTAGCAGTGATTTGCGCTGTCATGAAACTGCACTTTTTCCAATAGACCGTTTGTCAGCCTTCTGATTGGTCCCTGAGACTCCCTGACTGGCCAACCAGAAAAAAACATTCACTTTTTGCTATCGGGGGTGGAGTTTGTGCAGTGGAGAATATTGAATGTGCCTTTCAACAACTGTCCGCAGTGCGCGACACGGAGATCGGCCGGTACGGTGATAGCGACGGCAAGCGTCAAGCGATCTCGCTCATCATAACGAATAAGCTTCAACAAACTAGTTCACATGTACCTTATCAATGGTCTAAGAGTCACGATTGGGTACATATAATTTAAATGGGCAGAATTACGAAAAGCCAGCCTATTATGTGAGGAGAAACATTCTCTCTGTCCTCTTCCTAGTACCCAAGATGCAATGCGCTTCTCTTTCTATCTCTGATCCAGAGGATTAAACTAATTAAAACATTTATTTTTCGGGGGAAAACTACTGTTTTGCTATGTAATTACTGTACCTTTTTCTTCCCTTTTTATTAATATCACGTAGATGTGTTTTTTGTGGTACTTTATATAGCTGTAATGAGGCTATGAAGGGGAAAAAAATCCCATCCACTACCACTATAAAAGAATCTGCAAAGAGGATTCTGTCCCACTGGGATTAAACAAATTAAAACATATATTTTCGGGTAAACCCCCTGTTTTGCAATGTAACTACTGTACCTTTGTCTTCCCTTTTTATTAATATCACCTAGGTGTTTTTCCTTTGGTACTTTATATAGCTGTAATGAGGCTATGAAGGGGAAAAAAAATCCCATCCACTTCCACTATAAAAACAATCTGCCCAGGGTTAATGTCCCATCATAGTAACAGGGCAGAATGAGGCGGGATTTACAAAAGGGTTTATTGCAAACTGCTAATAAACTCTTCAATCAATCAAACTGTCAGAGTGACCATTGGGTTCTTGGTCACCTCCCTGACCAGGATCCATCTCCCCCTCAGTTTGACCAGGTGACCAGCACCTCTGCTCTAGGATGAGTCCTGGTTGTTTTGGCCAGGGGTAGGCCAGGCGGTGGACATTGCTCGTCTGTATATCTTTATGTATGTAACCCTGTTTTATCCCATGTGTTTTGCATACTTGGCTGCTGTGTCGCAAGACACATTTCAGTGACAATACTGACAATAAAGTACTATATCATATCATATCATATCATATCATATCATATCATGTTCCAAAAGTATTGCATTTACGGATTATGGAGACTACTGTGTTTGTTGGGATCTTCAATGCTGCGTAAGGTTTTTGGTAATTTTCCCCAGATCTGTGCCCCGATACAATCCTGTCTCAGATCTACAGACAATTCCTTTGACTTCATGCCATGGCTTGGTTTGTGTCTGACATGTTAACTGTGGGACCTGATGCCTTTCTAAATTAACTAACATCAATTACTGTAAATGTACCATAGGCTGACTAATCTATAGAAACATCTCAAGGATGATTAGTAGGAACAGGATGAACCTCAGCTCAATTGTGAGTGTCATAGAAAAAGGGGGTGAATACTTATGCACGGTGGGTGACGGGGCACCATGGGGTGCCGTGATGCCAGTCCAGGAGTGCCGCGAGATAATTGATAACATTTGGAATTCATCAATATCACTACATCAATATGACTTCACTATGCTTAGTAAAACAGACCTGATTTGCACTGTACTTGATGAGTTCTTTTTCCATCTACAGCAACTCTTCACCAAAAACAGCAGATCTACAAGCTCACAACGCGTCACAGCGTGACGCGTTGTGAGCTTGTAGATCGGCTATTTTTGATGAACCTTCCTCCCAGAATAGGCATGCTGGGGTTCAAGTGGTTAAACATCAAGTAGGCCTATAACGTTATTTTCGGTCAGTTCTGATGGAAACGGATATTTCTCCAATAGGATATAAGATTCTATAAATTAACAGTGTAATTCAGGAGTGCCGTGGATGAAAAAGTTATTTACAGGGGTGCCCTGAGTCAAAAAAGTTTGAAAACTCCTGCACTAGAAGAGTTAAAGGTCATTAAAGGTACCTCAAAGTTCCCTAGCAGGGATCTGCTGAAGGAGGACGAGGGCCAGCTGGAGGCAGGACGACACGCCGACTCGCTGTGTCTTCCACTGCGGAGCTGTCTGCTGGAGGGGACACAATGTTTTTATTTGCAAAAGATTTATCAAAAATAGCTGATCTACAAGCTCGCAGCGCAGCACTCGCAGCTCGTATTGAGTATAAGGGCATTAACGACTTGTGATTTTGCAAGTCGACTCGACTCAGTAAAAAAAATAAGTCGACTTTATCGTTTGATGACGTCATCACATCACACACGACCCCCCAATTATTTTAGGGGGCCCCCAGATGATTAACTTAATGTGAAACATTGTTTTCTCACTCAACTGTAAACAAACCAACATAAAGTTTAAGTGTATAGAGGGTATCTGCACATTTCTAAAGTGACAATTTAAGGACTTTTTAATACCTCTAAAATGACAAATTATGGTAAACATTGTTCAAATTGTCAAATACTAGAGGCAGAAATTGTGAAAATAGCCGATCTACATGCTCACAATGCAGATCTGCTATTTGCTCACAATGTAGATCTGCTATTTTCACAATAGAAAGTATTATTATTATTATTATTTTTCAACTTCGACTTTCTCTGGTGGGAGTCGACTTGTGTAATGAAGTCGACTGAGTCAACTTGTCGACTTTTTCGTTAATGCCCTAGGGGACACAATGTTTTTATTTGCAAAAAGAACTTCAAGATGATAAAAAATAGCTGATCTACCAGCTCACAGCGCAGCACTCGCAGCTCGTATTGAGTATCATTGCTTGTGTTTGACATGGCGGTGACATACTTGTGTAGCACTGACTAGCATTGACTGTTTGGACACTTTTTGTTTGGCGTTGCATTGATTAGTTGTGCTTTAAGTATTGCAGGATTTGTGTTACGATGTGACACTTTTGAGAGTTCATTTTTATAACTGTGATATTATTGAATGTTTTCTTTGCTTGCTATTTGTTATGTCCATGAATTAAATACCAAGGGCTTCCAACGTAAAAAAGACCGTAAAAGGTCTTATTTGGGATGTTCCTTTTAGGCAGGGTGTTTAACTGTACTTGTACTGTACTACATTTATATTGTATTGACTATACTTGTACTGTTCTCCATTTTTGTCTTATGAAATAATCAATCAATCACTCAATCAATCAATCAATCAATCAACCAACCACTGCTTTTTCGACACTATGTATGTATTATTCTTTCTTTCACTGTACACAACAGTACTTATTTTTTTCTTTTCTTTTTATACTTCTCTGTAACCATGTAACCTTAAACTGCTGTGCTGCCTCTGGGCAACTGGGATAATAATAAAGCTATCAATCTGGCACTCTGTGCCATGCTGTGAGCTTGTAGATCTGCAATTTCTTTTTTAACAGTTAAAGTATAAAGTTATGGTTAAAGTGGTTCCAGGTCTTAAGGGGTTAACTCCATTATGGTGCCATTTTGATGCTTTTTTTACCTCTTCACCCGCAGTGCACTCTTCAGCCTCCGGGTGGCGCGGGAGCAGTCTGTAGCACCCTGGAAATACAGGGGTTCAAAGGTCAAAAGGTTAAGATCACTGTCACCTCTCCCAGGTAGTCCCACTGCATGTCTTTAAAGACAGACTTTACGTTACAGCAAGGGTTCACACAATGAGCCCGTTCCCAAGATGCACTGCAATCTGCCATGGGCAGATGTGTCTTATGGGGGCTGGTAGTGTTACTGTAAATAGTAATAATGAAATCACCTGCTCATTGTGTCTAAAAAGACATTTAGCCACTTGTACGCAAATCAAAGTAATTAAAATCACTAATATGATAGAAAGCAGTAAATTAAAACATTTTAACACTCATCTTTTATGTTCTCTAACTACAATCTAAAATATGAACCCTTTAAAACCCAATCTACTTATTTTATGTAAAAGCCTTTTTAATATTTTTTTTTCTATTTTTTTGGTCTTATTTTAGTATTTTTACTGAACGTTACAGCACTTTGGTCTCATTTCCAGGACAGGAATTTCAACAACCCAAACTAGTAGGTAAATGTAGGAGAACAAAATGAAGGCATATGTTTTTTGCGACCCATAAAGATGTGTGCCATTGTTTGTGCTAAACGGTCTTGAAGCCATAGTATTGGTGGCCTTTGGCTGGGGTTCTCATACTGTTTTGGCACAGGTCACCACCTGTAAATAACCTTTTCATCCCCGGCACACCAGGATTACAGTTATTTTTTTAGAATCTTACATCATATTACGCTACATAAATAAGCACATCTTTCCACCTGAGATTTGGTAAACCCTGAAGAAGACTGATGCAGTCCAAACGTTGGTTTAAATTAAAGATTTTGCATCGTGGCTGAAGAGCTGTGAGGCGTCTTTTCTTCTTGACAAATACAAACTAGACTAAAATGTTAGGGAGGGACTAGTGGAGAAGGGATACAGTAGATCTAAGACTAGTGGAGAAGAGATCCAGACTAGTGGAGAAGAGATCCAGTAGAACTAAAAGACAAGTCATTTAATGTTTGGTTGCACTCTGAAAATAGCAGATCTACAAGCTTGTAGAGCAGCTATTTTCACCACTCAATCAAGTGTAAAATTAGCCATTACGACGCCATCAAGGCCTGTCGACTGAAACTGTAGCTGACCCTACGTATTAACAGCGGGCAACAGCCGGCGACTCTGGGCGATGTCGTCCAAAAGTTAAACTATTTTCATTTGTCTGGGCGACATCGCCTCATCGCCTGCTAGCGATGAGGCGACGGGGTGACGATCATAGACCGTAAGAAGTATGGACGGGGGTAAACGTCACGTGACCCATTGGTTTCTATCAGAGCCAACATTAAGCTTGTTTTGCCCTCATATAGGTGTCTGTCCGCCATCATTGTTTTAATGGAACCCAGGGAATGCTATTGGTTACCAACGGTCACTTGCAACCACAGGGATACTTGGGTAAATGTGTTGAGCCTGCCGAAAATAAAGCACACAAAGAAGAATCATCACAAGATAGCCACACCCCTCCTACAGCATACCCTGCTTTAACATCAAATATAACATAAATGGGACCATATTTTCACAAAACGCATATCATGGTGATTGAAACGAGGCTTTAAACTAGCGACAGGAACAATAAAGTATTTATGATAATGTTTATTAAGGCAGGGGTTTTCAAAGTGGGCAAAATGGCAATAATCTCAACGGTTTCCTCGCAACATAATTACTGTCGGGCAGAAACCTCGTATCTCCAAGTTTCAAATGTGTACGTCTTTTGGTAAAGCAAAGCCCCGCTTCATCATACAAGACTGTCGCACAAAAATAGTGAAAACAGACGATCTACAAGCACACAACGCCTCGCGATGCGAGTTTAGTACATTTTATAGATGATGAATACAAAACGAACGGTTTTGGACAAGGTTTCCACCCGACAACGCCGATATGCTATAAATATAAGGTGCTGGGAGTGAAAATTATAATGTAGGGGTGCCTCGGATTAAAATAAATATTTATGGGGTGCCCTGAGACAAAAAATTTTGGGAACCCCTGTATTAAGGTAAGAAAATCCAATGTAAAATTTCTGGGGAAATGAATGGAATCCTATGGAGAACATGTTGCTTCTGGTACCAGAACAGCACAACTAGCGGCCAAACATAAGAACTTTCAGTTCTGTATTTGCTTCATTTTAAATCGGGACAACTGGTGACCTGGTGCTAACAGAGCTATGGGTGCTAATACTCACAGGGTGCTGGGAGCTGGGTGCTGCCTCACACACGCATACGCTGCCCATGTACTGCCCGCAACCGGGCGCAGAGCTCACCCTCTGGGCGTCCCCCTCCTCGGACCCGTGGACCCCCACACCCCTTTGGGGTTCCACATCCTCTGACCCGGCGTGGACCCCTGTCCCTCTCTGGGGGTCCCCCTCCTCCTCGAACCCGGGCCCCCCCGCACCCTCCAGTGCCATCCCTCCCGCCGGCACGCACAGTGGTGGGAGGAAAAAAAGTACTCAAAATGTTTGCACTTCAGTAAAAAAGTATCAATACCGCAACGTACTGTAGAAATAAGTAAAAGTCCGGAATTCAAAACACACTTGAGTGAATGTACAAAAGTGTTAGCATCAAAATGTACTTAAAGTCACAAAAGTAAAAGTACTCGTTATGCGGAATGTCCCATTTCAAGTTTTCAAATGTGTGGAAAATCTTTTTTTCTTTTTCCGCGACGCATTGTGAGCTTGTAGATCAGATATTTTCGAATGGCCAAAATGTATAGGGTTCAAGTAGTTCATGTATGTTTTGTAATAATAACCAATCTAAAAAGTAACTAGTAACTAAACGTTTCCAAATAAATGCAGTGGAAATATTTGGATCCGAGATGTAGCGGAGTAAAAGTAAAAGTATTGGAAACACTCAAGTAAAGTTCAAATACCTCAAAATCGCACTCAGGTATTCGCGAACAGTACTTAGGTAAAAGTACTTAAACCACCACTGCCGCCGCCGCGGAGCGCGGATTAAGGGTCTCTACGTCACAGCTAGGGGGCGCTAGCCTGGCCGTCCCGGTCCGACCCGCTACACCCCACCGCGGGGAAGGACATCCATTTGTTCAGTCGTCGGTCGTTTCGTTCTCTGCGTTACGTCTCGGTCGCGTCGTCTTTCCTCGTCCGAATCGAAAGAAAAGCACGCAAAGCACCTCCCCCTCCGTCTCTCTCTTTCCGTGAAGTGCTTCCCTCGACCCCGGGGGTCACTATGATCCCTGACCACCGTGTGACTGACTGGCAAACCCCCTGTCCCTTTGTCACCTTTACCCCCCCCCCCCCCCCCACACACACACACACACACACCAACCTTCATAGAAGTGAAAAAGGAAAAGTGGTTCTGGAAACCAACGGGCCTTATCTGACCACTGGGAGGCCAGAAAGAGCCATGCAGAGGTGTGTGTGTGTGTGTGTGTGTGTGTTGGGGGGGGGGGGGGGGGGGTCAGAACAATGGCAGCCCCCTCAATGGGTGTCGTTCTGGAGCTGCTCTGGCTGTTCCAGCATGGGGTGATGATGGTTTTATTGTCATTGCCAGGACCACAGCAGGCTGGAGGAACTATATGTGTCAGGACACAGATTCAGTAGGAATGAGGGACCGTCTGTCAGTCAAACTAGTCCCCCCAGCCAGGGACCTGTGAGGTGGCCTCACCATTATAACAGGGGTCTTCATCAGGGGGTCCGGGACCCCTAGGACAGGGCTTTTCAAAGTGGGTGACGGGGCACCCTGGGGTGCCGTGACGGCAGTCCAGGGGTGCCGCGAGATCATTTGATAATATTTGGAATTTATTTGGACACTTGAAAAAAGAACCCAACCCTAACCCAAGTACAGTCAGTTCTAACCAAAATGGCTATTATCTCAACGTTTTCCGCGCAACATAATCACTAAAATATCATTACTGTCAGGCAGAAATGTCTGTCACACAAAACTAGTGAAAAAGGCAGATCTACAAGCACACAACGCCTTTAGCCCATTCAGGCCGGGTACACATTTTAGTGTATGGGAGGGGCTTACAGTACATGTTCAGTATGTATCAACATATTTGTTTTTGTAGGCTAATTTCTGATTTGGGCCTAACTATAGGTTAGGCCTAAATGGGTTAGTACATTTTATAGATGATAAATACAAAACAAACGGTTTTGGACATACAAGGTTTCCACCCGACAACGACGATATGCTAAAAATATAAGGTGCTGGGAGTGAAAATTATAATGTAGGGGTGCCTCGGATTAAAAATGTATTTATGGGGTGCCCTGGGACAAAAAGGTTTGGGAACCCCTGCCCTAGGGGGTCCTCAGAGTTACTACTGTACAGGGGGGCCGCCAAATCTCTGTGTGATACAGTAGGATAATTATTTTAACTGGTCTGGTGCCAAGGCCAGTTGAGGGCGCCAAAGACCGCGTGCCTTGCCAGAGTCACTCCCATTAACCAGCGCTGTAACATACGGGGACTCACGTAGCAGTGATGTGCGTGTTCACGATCGTGATTGTCGTGAAAATGACCCGGATGAAGTTAGCTTCAAGATAGCCATAGGCTATCACTCATGTTAGAAGTTTAGCCATAAATAAACCTTGTCCGCTTCCATAAGAGCACAGTTCAGAGAAAATGAGCTTCAAAGATGTGAGAATGCATTGGATTCGGCGGCGCGATTCGGCGGCGCGACGCTCTCGCGGGCCGATGTAACAGATCGCGGCCGGCGGCCTGGATGAAAATTTAGCCTCAGGCTTCGGTGAGGCCTCCGAGTGTTTAATTCATTTTATATAAAAAGCCGAACTAGTTCGGGATCGGCACCCCGTGAAACGTCCTGCCGCCGACAGCATAGATTGTCTTTAGATAGAACGTCTTTACAAGCAGCTCAGGGTAAGTAAAATAGCAAAGAAATTGTCTCTTGCCGAAAAAAAGCCGAACTTGTTCGGGATTGGCACAGTAATGTACACTTATTAGCTGGCGGACCTCCATTTGAAAAGACATGCCAGGGACCCCCATATAAGATTATTTTAAGGGCTCTAGCACGACTAGCAGTGATTCTCAACCATTTTAATTTCACGGACCCCCATTTAATGGCATTTCTATCTCTGAGACCCCAATTTATATTGTAAAATCAATGTTAATTTAACTGAGAGTACAAATGGAACCAAATGGAGGTTCTAGGAGGGTCCTCTGCGTACCACCGGGGGGGGGGGGGGGGGGGGGGTCAACAAAATGTTTCACTTTTAGTCTAGTTTTAGTCAACGAAATCTACGGTTGATTTTGACATCAGATTTTTTTATATTTTGGCCTTGATGGCGTCGTAATGCCTGATGACATTTTCAGAGCGCAACCAAACATGAAATGACTTTTGGTTCTACTGGATCTCTTCTCCACTAGTACCTCCCTGAGTGTGTGTGTGTGTGTGCATGTGCGTGTGTATGCTAACCTTGGGTCGGTGGTGGTCTTTGGCTGCAGGCAGCAGGTGGTTCCAGTAGGGGGCAGCCTTGGCGTCGGTGCTGCGGCCCAGCAGCTCCACGCGGCTCCTCTTGGAGGTGGACGGACCCTCGTCCTCCGAACACGACTCTCCTCCCGTGTCACTGGGGGAGGAGTTAACATGGACCAATTATAACACGACTCTCCTCCATCATGATCAAGTGGGGGCGGGCCTTGGTGAGTAGTCTTTTTTTTATGATTATTTTTATGTTGATTACTCAAGCCATGGAGACTCGAGTTCAATAATATATATTTTTTTTTTGTATTTGTCACATTCCTAAGATTTTTTTTTTTATTATAGTAAATTTTTTGTATTTTTTTTTGTAATAATTTGATTACAATTTATTGTAATCAAATAATTGTCTTAGGAATGCAACAAAAAAACAAAACAAAAAAATAATAATAACGTGGCCAAGAACCTTGCCAGAGTAGCGAGCAGTAAATGTGTTGAACCTGTAGGATTACTGGTTGGCTGTGAATAGGGAGAATAGGCCATTTGGCACTCCATGTCCCCGGTCACTAATTCTATAGGAAAGATGTTTTTAAAATGGTATCAAAATGGTATCTTTTGTTGAGTTTTTATTACACAATAGGCCTACTCTTTTCTGAATCCTGCACCTGACAAATAACCTGAAGTAAAAAACTAAAACTAAAACTAACACTAAAACTACCCTGCCAAACCCGAGGAACCCGAGAATTTCGCGATGTCCCTCCCTGCCACGCCCGAGGAACCCGAGAATTTCCGCCATTTTGAAAAAAAAAAAAAAAAAATTTTCAAAAAATTTTTTTTTTCAAAAAATGTTTTGGGACCCCAAAAACGTTAGTAGGCATGATAGCGATCGCGAAACTGCTTGTTTAACCCCCATACAACCCCCATACAACTCAGGTAGCAGACCTCCAAGCTCACAACAGTGTAAAACATAATGGCTGCTATCTCATGAATGCCTGAACGGATTTCCATTCGGATTTTTTTGTTTGAAAGCTGTGAGCAATGTGGACACACGTGGTGCATTATCTAGGCATGGGTGTGCATGATCCGTGCACTATGAATTACATGGAAGTCTATGGAGACGAATGGCAGTTAAAGAGTACGAAGGTATTGTTAAATGGCAGCATATGAGTTAAAAACTAAACTAAAAATATAAATAAAACCTAGCAAATCCACTCTAAAAACAAATTAAAACTAATTGTATTAGAAAAAAAACTAAAACGAAACTATAGCGAAAAATGCAAAACTATCCTCACCTTGGTGACAGCAGCCTCCTCTTGGCCGGGCAGGGGGTGTGGCCTCCACCGGGGGTGTGTCCTCCGCTGAGGGGGGTGGGCCAGGAGGAGGAGGAGGGGGGAGAGCGCCCCCCGGAGGAGGAGGTCTGCGTAGCGCTGGCGTCCGGCGGCGAGGACTCCAGCCCCTCCCCCCAGTGAGGGGGCGGGGCCTCGCCGGGCTCTGGAAGCTCAGAATGGTGCGGCGGGGAAAAGGGTCCCGGGGGGCTGCTGGGGCTGGCCGGACCCCCCGCCCCGCCTGGGGAGCCCGGGGAGAAGGGTCCCACCGCACCTGGGGAGCCAGGGGAGAAGGGTCCCACCGCACCTGGGGAGCCAGGAGAGAAGGGTCCCACCGCACCTGGGGAGCCAGGAGAGAAGGGTCCCACCGCACCTGGGGAGCCCGGGGAGAAGGGTCCCAAGCCTGGGGGGTAGAAGGGCATATGTCACTATTACAACATTTAAAGGAGTACGGTAGTTCACTCTTATTTTAGGATCAACGTGTACCATGTGAAGCCTTTAATTAATGGAGATCCATATCTCAAAATATTGAGGTCGAGTCTGGTGTCTCTCATCTTTCTCTTGACAACACAACACAGTGGGGTTCAGGTCAGGCCAGTTTGCTGGTCAGTTAAAACCCAGTAATACCATGGTCAGTACACCAGTTACTAGTAGTTTAATACCATGGTCAGTACACTAGTTACTAGTAGTTTAATATCATGGTCAGTACACCAGTTACTAGTAGTTTAATACCATGGTCAGTACGCCAGTTACTAGTAGTTTAATACCATGGTCAGTACACTAGTTACTAGTAGTTTAATACCATGGTCAGTACACCAGTTACTAGTAGTTTAATACCATGGTCAGTACGCCAGTTACTAGTAGTTTTGGCTCTGTGGGCAGGTGCCAAGAGCTTCTGGTTAAAGGAAATCATCATCTCCATAAAGAAGCACAAAGTCTGTGTTGTGTTGTCAAGAGGAAGATGAGAGAGACCAGACTCAACCACACAGATGAGCTTAAAGGCCTCGATCAAAGCAAACCTGGGCTTCCATAACACCTCAGCAGTACCACAGGCTGACCACCTTCATGCCACGCCCCATCGATGAAGACATTAGTTCAAAAGTATTCCATACCAAGTACTGAATCCATAAATTAACATAACCTTTCAGATGTTTGACGTTTCTGTATTATAAATCCTTCTTTTGAGTGGTCGTGTGGAATATTCTAATATTTTGAGACATGGATTTTTTTTCATGAGCTGTATGCCATAAAAATTAAATTAAAACAAAAAAAGCTGTTGAATGTTTCACTGCATGGACAATGAATCTAAAATACATGAAAGTAAAAAAAAAATATATATATATATATATATATATATTCAGAAGAAAATGAACTTTTACACAATATATTTTTACATGGATCTGTATTATTACTGCTATTTTTGGAAAATGTTTGAAAACGTACGAGCATTTTTGAACAGGGAAACGATTATCTTTCGTTAATCGCGATTATTTCAAACAACTGTGATTGGACTGTCATGTAAATATTGTGGCAGGCCTTACCTGGAGACAAGGTGCCGCCGGCACAGCTCTCGCTGCGCGGGGGGGAGTAGAGGATGGGGCGGGGGGGCCCGGGCCCCCCTTCCCCTGGCGGTGGCTCGGCCCGGGGCGGAGGCCCCTGCAGCAGCAACGAGGGGGTCTCGCTGCAGGGCTGCCCCCCCACCTCGCCCGCGGGAGGGGGCGAGGCTTTGGGCGAGAGCGGGGCGAAGGTGGCGTCCGGGACGGGCCTGTGGTGGTTGTGCTGGGCGGGCCGGCGGGAGGGGGTGTGGCTGGGCGAGAGGGGGCTGGGGGGGGACCTGGGGGACAGCGGCCCCCCCTCCTGCTCCCAGGAATACAGGCCGCCGGGGGGAGGGGGGCCCGGCCCGCAGAGAACCCCCCCCTCCAGCCCCTCGTCATCGGAGTCGTCGTCCAGGTGGGGGCGCTTGGGCGCCAGCGGGGGCTCCTCAAGACCCCTCTTCATCCCCGGCCGGGGGGTCCCCGGGTGGGGGGTCCTCGGCTCGGTGGAGGCGGAGAACCCGCCCCGCTGGGAGAAGATGGACAGCTGGTAGACCTTCTGGATGCGTAGCTCCTCCTGGCCAAAGGGCCTGATGGGGTCCCTGGGCTCCCCGGGGTCCAGGGACCCCTGCGTTGGGGAGGAGGTGGGCGGGGGGAGGTCCCCCTCCTGCACTGGAAGCTCCAGAGCCGGCGCCGCATCCTTGCGGGCGAGCTCCACGTGGATGTGACGCATGGTCGCAGCAAAGATTTTACACTAGTGTGTGTGTGTGTGTCTGGTAGGTCCTCAACACAACAAGACCCAGTCCTACTGAAGACCCAGTCCTACTGAAGACCCAGTCCTACTGAAGACACAGTCCTACTGAAGACCCAGTCCTACTGAAGACCCTGTCCTACAGAAGACCCAGTCCTACTGAAGACCCAGTCCTACTGAAGACACAGTCCTACTGAAGACACAGTCCTACTGAAGACCCAGTCCTACTGAAGACCCAGTCCTACAGAAGACCCAGTCCTACAGAAGACTCAGGGTGGACTCACACTGCGGTCTCGGGTGTGACCTTGGCAGGTGTTTTGATAGTGTGAAGGGTGCGCACTGTTCCCCCGAAATGCATCACCGCACCGTATCCCAGACCAACTCAAGTCTACGACCCAGTCTATGGAAGACCCAGTCTACTGAAGACTACAGGAAGTCCTACTGAAGACTACAGGAAGTCCTACGCTCCCCGCTGGAATCCGGGAAGATCAACCACACAGCACCTGTAGGAGGAGCAACAAAAAGCAACAAAAAGGCAAAGTTAAGAAATTACATTCAATTTAAAGAGGACGATGGCACTGAACTGCATGTTTGTTTTAATTTAAAGAGAGGGCAGCAGTCCCTCTGTGCACAGTTAAGATCTGGTGCATTACCTCTGGCAGTTGAGGTGGGTACTGGGTAGATATACTGTATTCAATCTAGGTTGGTACTGGGTAGGTATACTGGTATTCAGTCTAGGTGGGTACTGGGTAGGTATACTGGCATTCAGTCTAGGTGGGTACTGGGTAAGTATACTGGCATTCAGTCTAGGTGGGTACTGGGTAAGTATACTGGCATTCAGTCTAGGTGGGTACTGGGTAAGTATACTGGCATTCAGTCTAGGTGGGTACTGGGTAAGTATACTGGCATTCAGTCTAGGTGGGTACTGGGTAAGTATACTGGCATTCAGTCTAGGTGGGTACTGGGTAGGTATACTGGCATTCAGTCTAGGTGGGTACTGGGTAAGTATACTGGTATTCAGTCTAGGTGGGTACTGGGTAGGTATACTGGCATTCAGTCTAGGTGGGTACTGGGTAAGTATACTGGCATTCAGTCTAGGTGGGTACTGGGTAAGTATACTGGTATTCAGTCTAGGTGGGTACTGGGTAAGTATACTGTATTCAGTCTAGGTGGGTACTGGGTAAGTATACTGGCATTCAGTCTAGGTGGGTACTGGGTAGGTATACTGGTATTCAGTCTAGGTGGGTACTGGGTAAGTATACTGGCATTCAGTCTAGGTGGGTACTGGGGAGGTATACTGGCATTCAGTCTAGGTGGGTACTGGGGAGGTATACTGGCATTCCCAAAGAACAGCGTTTATGTGTTCTTTGTGACCAGGGAGTTGTGGAGGATGAGTTTCATGGCATGGCAGTTGCACTGGAGAACGTTGTATCCGTAACTCACGGCTTGGACAATCAATCAATATGTTTCTTTTTGTGTATTCAATTTGTGGTGTATCTTGGTGTATGTAAATTATATTTACATACACACACACAGAATGTCTTGTAAGCCCGTACGAAGTCTCACCCCCCCCCCCCGACCCACAGGTTAAGAACCCCTGTCTCACCTCTGACCTGCGTGCCCGCTGTCCCCGTGGGCGTGGCCGCTTGCCCGCCACAGCATCTGGCAACAGCTGGCTCCAAGATGGCCGCCTACGGCAGGACCCCACCCGTCTCCATGGCGACCGCCAACAGGGGGCGCCACTAGCATCACCACCGGGGGAGGAAACAGGAAATGGTCGTCGGACTCCAAAACAGGAAGTAGAAGATACAGGAACTATATTGGCCTGGATAGACAGAAGGAGGAGGGAGGAGGGGCATTTAATGATATGAATATATGCAAATATGATAAAAGGGTTCACCCTATGAAGCCTTGAATTCACAAATGATTGTAGTTAGCGTGGTTGCTATGGCAACGCACTATTGTTGTTGGTCAGAGAAATTTGATGCCAGCCAAAGTGAACCTGTTTTACGTTAACCTT
>NC_137832.1:2981881-2984381 GCF_963921795.1 Nannobrachium achirus
GCGTTGCTTTTTGTTTAACCAATGGAGGACTTCAGGAAAGCCCGCTAGCAGATTGTTATCTCCCAGAGTTGTCGGCTGTTTAAACCAGAAGGTTAAAGACGTTGAGGTAACAAAAACATCTGCTTCTCCTCTCCAACGCTTCTGCAGCGTTGCCATCTCTGCTTATTATAAGCCAGTCTGGGCTTGTTTTCCTGTAAAGTCGCTTGTAAATATTGGATTGTGGTTTGCGTTTTTCTTTATTTTCTTATGTTTAGGGTTGTTTCTAAAGTGTGTTTGCTTCAGCTTAAACCTACGCCTCATAAAGTTATGGGGCAGTGGCTCAGGAAGTTCCTATATAGGGGCGGTAGGGGTAGAGGAGCCATCATTAGAGCACAAAGGGTTCCCAGTTCGATCTCGGGCTCCCCCAGAGTTAGTGTGGAATTCCTTGAGCAAGACTCTGAACCCCTAACTGCTCCTGATGAGCAGGTTGGTGCCTTGCATGGTTTCCTCTGACATCGCTGTATGAATGTGTGTGTGAATGTGTGTGTGTGTGTGTGTGTGTGTGTGTGTGTGTGTGTGTGTGAATGGGTGAATGTAATGAATGTGTGCGTGAATGAGTGAATGTAATGAATGTGTGTGTGTGTGAATGGGTGAATGTAATGAATGTGTGTGTGAATGGGTGAATGTAATGAATGCGTGTGTGAATGGGTGAATGTAATGAATGCGTGTGTGAATGGGTGAATGTAATGAATGCGTGTGTGAATGGGTGAATGTAATATAATGAATGTGTGTGTGAATGGGTGAATGTAAAGCACAATCTCTATAAAGCGCCTTGGATAAAAGCACTATACAAATGCACCATTTACTCCTATACGGGTCCATTTGGTTTCATTTTGTACACTGTCAGAGTTACATACTTGTAAGGGTCAATTTAGACCTCCCAAAAGGAACCCAGAGAGTCCCTGGACCCCACTTTGAGGACCACTGGTGTAAATGGTCTGTTTTTGTTACCTTGTACTGTAGGTGGTTGTACTGTTAAGTAACTTGTAAAATAACCATAAAAATCAACGTGAAAAAGAATCGTGATAAGATTGTGTATTTCCCAGCTTGGGTAAATATTGTGATATTGTATTTGTACATATGGCCCAGCCCTATGCTGTCTACAGCCTCCAGGTACAGAGAATGAGGGGACAGTGAGAAATGGGAGCAGCGGAAGGTATTTATTAATAGGCCCCTAGATCCCCAGGTGTCCCAGCTGCTTTTGGGAGCACCCCAGGGTCCCGCATCGGGCCCTCTCGTTTTCTGACCTTATTAGGATGCGGCGGAGGTCACCACCTCTGTAGTTTTCCCGGCGGGAAGGCCAGTGTTGCACCAACAACATGTTTCAGTGTCTTGCTCAAGGACACCTGGACTCTGGGGGAGCGAACCGGCCGCTCTACCTCCTGAGCCACTGCCACCCCCAAAAGAAGCGACTAATAGGCCCCATGATCGTACCATCATATGATATCTCAGCTATTTGATGTATAGTAGCAGATCTACAAGCTCACAACCTACTGTACTGCTATCCTATTCTGTGATATTTTCCAAATAATCTTGAATGATAATTCATGTTTTGGAGACATTTTAAGATGCAAAGTGACAAACATGCTTTCCAGGTCTCAAGGGGTTTGTTTGTGTTATCCTTTTAGCCTAGTGGCTTACTCTACCGGTTGTGTTATCCTTTTAGCCTAGTGGTTTACTGTACCGGTTGTGTTATCCTTTTAGCTTAGTGGTTTACTCTACCGGTTGTGTTATCCTTTTAGTCTAGTGGTTTACTGTAAAAGGTTAGTATCAAAACCTCCTCCTCATGCCAGTCATGTCCCTTTTATGCCCATATATGGAGCTCCCTGATGTCATCAACATTGTGTCGGGGTTAGGGTTAGAGATAATGTCAGTCAGTGGGGAGAGTCGGACCAACACACCGTCGGACGGTCACAGTCTGAAAAGGTTGAGCACGGCGTTGTGATCTTGTTGCGACCGCCAGGTCGCAGTTACTAACAAAACCTCCACCGGCTGTCTGTCAGTCAGTCTGTCCGTCACACGTCACATCACACTTTTCCCCTACTCATATCTCCGCCACCGTTGCCCCGATCCATGCCTAACTTTGCACACACACTCCTTGGCTGCCAAACCACAGCCTCTCATTTCACTAATTTCTCACATGGCCCTCTTCTAGCGCCACCATGAGGCCGATTCTTGCTAAACACATTCTTGGACACTGCTCCTAAAGATTTTGCCTTAAAATCACGCAAATCGGTACACCATATGACGACATGACAAGTCATGTCGTCAACATGGATCTGTCCCATTTCCCATATTCCCTCATGATTGGCTACCATTGCCTTCTAAAGTGTGTGCAAGGGGGAGAAGACGACAGCCAGCCAGCCCCATGGCCTCCTCTAAGTAACAAGAAATCTTGTGAAATAAAATGTCGTCAACCAATCATCAAGGATGATGATACACAAAAGAAGAAGAAGAAGCA
>NC_137832.1:2991881-2994381 GCF_963921795.1 Nannobrachium achirus
GTCATTGAGGGAAGGGAGTGTTACAGTAGTGTTTAGGTGGAGTCTAGTTCTAATGGAAGCTAGGGAGTGAGTCTGTAGTTCTAATGGAAGCTAGGGAGTGAGTCTGTAGTTCTAATGGAAGCTAGGGAGTGAGTCTGTAGTTCTAATGGAAGCTAGGGAGTGAGTCTGTAGTTCTAATGGAAGCTAGGGAGTGAGTCTGTATAGTTCTAATGGAAGCTAGGGAGTGAGTCTGTAGTTCTAATGGAAGCTAGGGAGTGAGTCTGTAGTTCTAATGGAAGCTAGGGAGTGAGTCTGTAGTTCTAATGGAAGCTAGGGAGTGAGTCTGTAGTTCTAATGGAAGCTAGGGAGTGAGTCTGTATAGTTCTAATGGAAGCTAGGGAGTGAGTCTGTAGTTCTAATGGAAGCTAGGGAGTGAGTCTGTAGTTCTAATGGAAGCTAGGGAGTGAGTCTGTAGTTCTAATGGAAGCTAGGGAGTGAGTCTGTATAGTTCTAATGGAAGCTAGGGAGTGAGTCTGTAGTTCTAATGGAAGCTAGGGAGTGAGTCTGTATAGTTCTAATGGAAGCTAGGGAGTGAGTCTGTAGTTCTAATGGAAGCTAGGGAGTGAGTCTGTAGTTCTAATGGAAGCTAGGGAGTGAGTCTGTAGTTCTAATGGAAGCTAGGGAGTGAGTCTGTATAGTTCTAATGGAAGCTAGGGAGTGAGTCTGTGGTTCTAGTGGAAGCTAGGGAGTGAGTCTGTAGTTCTAATGGAAGCTAGGGAGTGAGTCTGTAGTTCTAATGGAAGCTAGGGAGTGAGTCTGTAGTTCTAATGGAAGCTAGGGAGTGAGTCTGTATAGTTCTAATGGAAGCTAGGGAGTGAGTCTGTAGTTCTAATGGAAGCTAGGGAGTGAGTCTGTAGTTCTAATGGAAGCTAGGGAGTGAGTCTGTAGTTCTAATGGAAGCTAGGGAGTGAGTCTGTAGTTCTAATGGAAGCTAGGGAGTGAGTCTGTAGTTCTAATGGAAGCTAGGGAGTGAGTCTGTAGTTCTAATGGAAGCTATGGAGTGAGTCTGTAGTTCTAAGTGTAACAGGGAATTTATTCCACAGTTTGGGGGCCAGGAGGGTACACTTGGCTAGTGGCCAGCTAGTTAACAGATCAGACTCATGCACTTGCTTACAAGTTGCTGTGGTAACAAAGACAGAATAAGTGACAGTTTATATTTTCTATACAGCCTAAAATAAAAATGTAATAGGTTATGTAGGCCTGTGTGTGTGTGTGTGTGTGTGTGTGTGTGTGTGTGTGTGTGTGTGTGTGTGTGTGTGTGTGTGTGTGTGTGTGTGTGCGCGCACACACACATTGACAGGCAGAGGATGGAATGTTCCAAGGAAATATGTGCAGCCTATTCACAGAAGAAATAATCTCCCTCTCCTTCTCTCTCTCTCTCCCTCTCTCTCTCTCTGTGTCTCTCTCACATACATTTAAAACACTCACCAAAAATAGCCAATCTACAAGCTTGTAGTCACGATTAAGACATTTTACGTGACGATTAATTGTCACACAAATAATTGCGATTAACAATTTAATTGTGTACTTGTTGCTGAACACTGGAGCATATGATGAATACATTTCTGTCACCTGTTTGGCGTTGAAGGGCAGATATGACCAATAACCTAAATATACAAAGGAATGACCGGCATATTAAATAACTTTATTCTGTATACATTTATAGTGGAAATAGCCGGGCTAAAAGCTCACAACAGACAACACATCAGATCTGCTATTTTCACAATAGAACCGTGTTATACAAAATGTAATGCCTCAACTCTTAGTGCTCGTCAGGGTGGGCAGAAGAACCACTGCCTTAGAGTATGAATGATGCTATAGTGGCCCAAAAATGACTGTAACTACCCTAAAATGGGGGCACAAATCTTTTGGTTAAAAGTATAATTAGGCCCACAGGCCCACTAGTATAGTGGGCCCATCGGGCATACAGTATGCAGTGGACAGATTGTGTCTCATACAATGTATGAGACACAATCTGTCCACTGGCCAATTAATATGTATGAGTCATACATATTAATTCATCCACCATATGGAGGGCTAACTGCAGGCCTGCATGGGGCGTAGGGCTGTAGGCCTATATTTAGCCTACAGCCTATCTGGCCTATCTGTGCACGGTGGCTGCAGGCCTGCACTCTAATGTTAGGACTGTCAACATGGGGTCTGTGTGCATGTAGAGGTGGGAATACAATATCACAATATGTTTCCAAGCTGTATCACGTTGTTGTTGTTTTTTTTGTTTTTTTTTGTCACTCAGTAGGCTTTCCCGCATAACTTCTGGATATAATGATGATGTCATGTGCATACCCTCTATTGAAAAGGATCATGCTGTCCACAGTGGTCTACAGTATATCTACAGTATAACTACAGTATACCTACAGTATATCTACAGTAAATCCACAGTAAATCTACAGTATATCTACAGTATATCTACAGTAAATCCACAGTAAATCTACAGTAAATC
>NC_137832.1:2999381-3001881 GCF_963921795.1 Nannobrachium achirus
ACCAGCTATGGTTATTTCAATAAAACCATTGTTGGAAAATGGAAATAAGGCATTTAATTTCTTTATTCTATGTGTAGGCCTACTGTGAAAGTAGCCGATCTACAAGCTTACAACACCTATCAGTGCAAGGCGTTGTAGTTTGTAGATCGGCCATTTTCACAATATTATTTAGTAGTTTTTGGACATAGTAAAAGGTTATCTGGGATACTACATGGCAGGGCTGTGTTGTGACTCATTGTTAGTTAATAATAATAATAATTTCAGGCCGATGATATGGTCTATGAGCACCACCTACAGGCGAAGGTGGGGAGAGCAGGCTGAACAGATCAGAGAAGAGTACTGTATGTACCTCTACAATAAATATGTTTATTTGCAACAAGACATCTGTATAATACATTACAAATATAACTTTATAGTACATTACAAATATAACTTCATAGCAAATTACAAATATAACTTTATAGTACATTACAAATATACCTTCATAGTACATAACAAAGGGATGCAAAACATATCTAAGACTGAACAATTATTGGAATGTTTGTTTTTTTCTTTGCTTATTCCAAACTATGTTGACATGTGACATTTACTGAATGCAAACATTTATTCTTACAATGCCCTTACGTTTAAACATTACACTGGAAGAAACAATCATTAGTTATACAAGTATCAACTATAAGTTAACACAACAAGTATCTAGAAATAAAATGTAGCTGTCGCCATTTAAATGTACATAAACTGTATACACTTTACAATTTACATTGTGTCATTATGAGGGATGGAGCTTGTTCATTTTTATTGATAATGAGCACCTTATCCGGGATTTTATCCAGCCCACTATTGAGCGTTTTCTAATACTTTGTGGAAAGATGTGAGACGTCAAATTCTGAACAGAACTTGTATCTTTTTTTATTGGCCAGTTGTTGTGACTGTGAGTTTGTGGCTGACCACCATCTATGAAGATGACAACTGACAAAAGTAACAAATATTAACATTAAAACTACTCATTATCTGCCACTGCAGCTGCTGAACATGTCGTTCTAACCACTGGTGTAACATAACGACAGTCTGGCGAGCTCCGCCCTGCCTGCACTCGATTGGCTGAAAGCAAGACTACCGAACGTCCCCTTCTGTGACGAATTCTGAAGAGATTCTGTAAAAATTGCCTATCCTTTTTGACGGACGCCCCAGAGGGGGCGTCTATCTTTCTATGTATAAATTATATTAGGGTATTAACGACTTGTGATTTTTGCAAGTCGACTCAGTAAAAAGTTGAGTTGAAGTCGACTTTATCGTTTGATGACCTCATCACATCACACACGACCCCCTAATTATTTTGGGGGTTCCCCAGATGATTAACTTAATGTGAAACATTGTTTTCTCACTCAACAGTAAACAAACCAACATAAAGTTTAAGTGTATAGAGGGTATCTTCACATTTCTAAAGTGCCAATTTAAGGACTTTTTAATACCTTTAAAATGACAAATTAAACATTGTCAAATATATAGAGCCAGAAATTGTGAAAATAGCAGATCTACAAGCTCACAATGCATCAGGTTGCGAGGAGTTGTGAGCATGTAAATCTGCTATTTTCACAATAAAAAAGTATTCTTTATTTTCAACTTCGACTTTCTCTGGTGGGAGTCGACTTGCGTAATGAAATCGACTGAGTCGACTTGTCGACTTTTTCGTTATTGCCCTAGTGTGTGCGTAGCTTGACCCCTGACCCCGGCCCCCCTACACCTGTTTGACCTCTGATCCCGGGCCCCCCTACACCTGTGCGTAGCGGATGATCTCGCTCAGGTCGTACCCCGTCACGGCGAACGCAGATCCTTCGTCGTCGCAGAACTTGGCGCCGCAGATCTGAGTGTCCGTCACGCACTCGTTGTACATGTGAGCGATCTGCCCGAGAAACACACACACACACACACACACACACACACACACACACACACACACACACACACACACAAACACCTGTTAATAGCAATATGTCTTACTGTATTTTATTGTTATTTTTGTCCACTAGGAGGCGTCATGAACCAATACAAACATTGACACTGATTCAGTGGCTTTCAACACTTTTCATGTCCATTATTTATTCAGACAGACGCAAAACGTAGAATATTTTGTCCATAATTCCATGCTGCATTGATGTTGGTGCCATAGGAGAGATAACAGGCAAACTAATGATCAAAATAACAATTCTTCTACATTCTACATACTATAACTGTGTAGAACAGGGGTCTTCAACGTTTTCAGGTCAAGGACCCCTTAGTTGAGAGAGAGATGAAGCAGGGACCCCTTAGTTGAGAGAGAGATGAAGTAGGGACCCCTTAGTTGAGAGAGAGATGAAGCAGGGACCCCTTAGTTGAGAGAGAGATGAAGTAGGGACCCCTTAGTTGAGAGGGAGATGAAACAGGGACCCCCACAACCTCTTCATAGATTCCATATGGTTTCATCGTTTGACAGCACAATCATCAGTGTATTTTGGATTCA